>NW_024609183.1:0-15000 GCF_018296145.1 Oncorhynchus tshawytscha
CATGGCCTGTGTTCTTCAGGACCCTCTGACCTCATCTGACCCACCACCACTGAACCCTGGAAAGACTGAGGGCCGAGACCCCAAACACCAACCAAGACACCCAGCCACTAAGCCCAGACCCCCCAAACACCAACCAAGACACCCAGCCACTAAGCCCAGACCCCCCCAAACACCAACCAAGACACCCAGCCCACTAAGCCCAGACCCCCCCAAACACAAACCAAGCCACCCAGCCCACTAAACCAAGCCTCCCAGCCCAGCGCACTAAACAAGCCGCCCAGCCCACCAAACCAAGCCGCCCAGCCCACCAAACCAAGCCGCCCAGCCCACCAAACCAAGCCGCCCAGCCCACCAAACCAAGCCGCCCAGCCCACCAAACCAAGCCGCCCAGCCCACCAAACCAAGCCGCCCAGCCCACTAAACCAAGCCGCCCAGCCCACCAAACCAAGCCGCCCAGCCCACCAAACCAAGCCTCACAGCAAGCTACACACCAAGCATCTCTGCCCTCCACTCTACTGTCTGAGCCAGTGGTGTAGTGGAGGTCAACACATGTATATATACACTCCTAACAGTAGCGCTCTCCACTCTACTGTCTGAGCCAGTGGTGTAGTGGAGGGTCAACACATGTAGACTCCGTTCACCTTTTCTTTACTATCTGGGAAATGAATTGAAATATAGTATGTTGCCTTTTCCACTGGAATGGTCTGAGCCAGTACGATTCAGTAGGATTGGGATCACCTCTGGGTTCAACTGACCGGGGTTACACCAGTAGGATTGGGATCGACTCTGGGTTCAACTCGACTAAGCGATTCAGTAGGATTGGGATCGGAGGGTCAACACTGTATATATACGACCCTGTCAGGAGATTGGGATCGACTCTACAATCTTGGACCGGGTTACGATTCAGTAGGATTGGGATCGACACATGTATCAATTGACCCTGATTCAGTAGATTGCCCTCCACTCTACTGTCTGGGTTACGATTCAGCAGGATGTGGGGACTTTGGGTTCAACTGACAGGGGCCATTTATCTGTGTCACTAGCTGCCCTCCACTCTGGGTTCTGAGCCAGTGGTGAGTGGAGTGGTCAACACATGTAGACTGGGATCACCTTTTCTTTACTATCTGGGGAAATGAATTGAAATATAGGGATTGAATGTTACCTTTTTCACTGGAATGGTGTGGACTGGGTTACGATTCAGTAGGATTGGGATCGACTCTGGGTTCAACTGGACCGGGGTTACAATTCAGTAGGATTGGGATCGACTCTGGGTTCAACTGGACTGGGTTACGATTCAGTAGGATTGGGATCGACTCTGGGTTCAACTGGACTGGGTTACGATTCAGTAGGATTGGGATCGACTCTGGGTTCAACTGGACCCGGGGTTACAATTCAGTAGGATTGGGATCAACTCTGGTTTCAACTGGACTGGGTTACGATTCAGTAGGATTGGGATCAACTCTGGTTTCAACTGGACTGGGTTACGATTCAGTAGGATTGGGATCACCTCTGGTTTCAACTGGACTGGGTTACGATTCAGTAGGATTGGGATCAACTCTGGTTTCAACTGGACTGGGTTACGATTCAGTAGGATTGGGATCAACTCTGGTTTCAACTGGACCGGGGTGAGATTCAGTAGGATTGGGATCACCTCTGGTTTCAACTGGACTGGGTTACGATTCAGTAGGATTGGGATCAACTCTGGTTTCAACTGGACTGGGGTGAGATTCAGTAGGATTGGGATCAACTCTGGTTTCAACTGGACCCGGTTACGCGATTCAGTAGGATTGGGATCACCTCTGGTTTCAACTGGACCTGGGCTATGATTCAGGATTGGGATCAACTCTGGTTTCAACTGGACCCGGTTACGATTCAGTAGGATTGGGATCAACTCTGGTTTCAACTGGACAGGGTTACGATTCAGTAGGATTGGGATCAACTCTGCTCAACTGACCGGGGTTATGATTCAGTAGGATTGGGATCAACTCTGGTTCAACTGACCGTTGCGATTCAGTAGGCTTGGGGTCAACTCTGGGTTCAACTGGACCGGGGTTATGATTCAGTAGGATTGGAATCAACTCTGTTTTCAGTTCAGACAATTTGAAATGATACTTGTCAATAGTCAGAAACTACATAGAAAAAAATAATTATTATTCCAATACAATCATTGAAATCCTGAGTTGAGGTCAGCACTCACATGTTCACACACATCTTCCATTGACATCAACATATGATCTCCACAGAAGTCTACTTTTAAGTGTGCACAGAGATTCCAGGACTAGATTCCTCCCAGACTGACTTTCGGTTCACTTTGGGTCCGATTCAGACTTGAGATAAGTAGACTTACAGTTAATCATTTTTGTTTTTGTTTGACTGAAGTCCACGCTAGTAAAACTCAAGTCTGAATTGTGCCCTTCCTGACCTAATTTTGATCTGAAATGGGTTTGGACGTGAAACCCTGCTGTCTGTCTGTCCCTTCAGGGCTGTCTGTCATTCTGCTGCTCACGACAACCAGACAGTCTGGTTTTAATCCAGATGTTTAACATAGCTGACATTAGATTTGTATGTCTGCCTGTTTGTATGAAGAGATTAAAAATATAACATGGTAGAAGTTATATTCTGTGAGATTCCCCCAATAACACAAATATATATATATGTGTGTGTGTGTCTAGTCAAATGTAGTGCACTATATAGGGAATAGGGTGCTATTTGGGACTCAGCCGAGGTGTAGTTAAGACCGTTTCTAGATAATGTTTTAAAGAGGAGCACTGTGTTGTTTAGGTTACAGAAGTCCTCTATCTTTCCCCCAGAAGTCCTCTATCACTCCCAAAGTTTTACAGAAGTCCTCTATCATTCCCAACACTCCCAAAGTTTTACAGAAGTCCTCTATCTTTCCCAACACTCCCAAAAGTTTTACAGAAGTCCTCTATCATTCCCAACACTCCCAAAGTTTTACAGAAGTCCTCTATCTTTCCCAACACTCCCAAAGTTTTACAGAGTCCTCTATCATTCCCAACCTCCCAGAAGGTTTACAGTCCTCTATCTTTGCACACTCCCCAATCACCCCAAAGTTTTACACTCCCAGTTTTACAGAAGTCCTCTATCTTTTCCCAACACTCCCAAAGTTTTACAGAAATCCCGGTTGGACGATTCCTGGAATGGAGATCGGATAAGCAGGAAATACGGGAATCGTCCAACTAGGATTTGTTAAATACCATGGAACTTTGAGAAGGTTTACAGAGTTTTTGCACCGCTACTAGGTGTCTAGATAACATCTTTAAACAGGAGGGTGTATTGAGGTAATACTGTAGTGTTGATGGCACCGGTTACCTAACCAGTCTGATTTTAGGAAGAAACAACTCACTGGACACAGATCCAGTTAACTGACCAGTCTGATTTTAGGAAGAAACAACTCACTGGACACAGATCAAGTTAACTGACCAGTCTGATTTTAGGAAGAAACAACTCACTGGACACAGATCAAGTTAACTGACCAGTCTGATTTGAGAAGAAACAACTCAGTCTGGACACAGATGCTAAATTGAGATGTATTCTCATCAATAGCAGCATTAGAGTCACATTTTTATAGTGCAAAAGCAATGTGCCAAAATGTATGGTTAATAATTGTTATAATGTGGAAGTTGGATTTCATTTAACACTTTTCTTCAATGTGTGTTTATAAAGAGACGTCTGTTAGGGCATCGCTCCGTTTACTGAACTCTGGTGAGGCAATCGCCTCTTTTATAACGCGTTAATGTTGAAGAAAAGTTTTCAAATTAAATCTCACTGTGAGATTATAATGAGGTTTACTGTCATTTTTTCCCAATTTTGCACAATGTTTTTTTTTTGCGCTATGAAAATAGGAACCGTTTGTCAGGATCCGGGAACCTTCCCCTGTTGATGTTGATGAAATGGAACAGAGTGGGTCTCGTAGAAACTGTCTGAACCCCAAATGGCACCCAGTTCAGGATCTGGGATCCTTCCCCTGTTGATGTTGATGAAATGGAACAGAGTGGGTCTCGTAGAAACTGTCTGAATCCCAAATGGCACCCAGTTCAGGATCCGGGAACCTTCCCCTGTTGATGTTGATGAAATGGAACAGAGTGGGTCTCGTAGAAACTGTCTGAACCCCAAATGGCACCCAGTTCCTGAATTAGTCCACTACTTTTGACCACAAACCAATGGAGAGCTCTGGTCAACAAGTAATGCACTTATATAGGGAATAGGGTGCCATTTGGGATTGAGACACTATTGTTCAACTGAAAATATAATTTGATCAGGAGGTGTTTTAAGTGTTTTTATTTTTTATTGTGTCCGACAGCCTTTATCCAAAACGGGGATGTGCACGCAGGTCACGTTTGTGTCTTAAGAGTCAGTGTGAGTTTGTCCCAAATGGCACCCTATTCCCTACGTAGTGCACTACTACAGTAACCACAGAGGGTTTAGCCAATCAGGGCTCTGGTTGAAAGTAGTGCACTACTACAGTAACCACAGAGGGTTTAGCCAATCAGGGCTCTGGTTGAAAGTAGTGCACTACTACAGTAACCACAGAGGGTTTAGCCAATCAGGGCTCTGGTTGAAAGTAGTGCACTACTACAGTAACCACAGAGGGGTTAGCCAATCAGAGCTCTGTTTGAAAGTAGTGCACTACTACAGTAACCACAGAGGGGTTAGCCAATCAGCTCTGGTTAAAAGTAGTGCACTATATAGGGAATAGTGCTCCATTTGGGGAGTAGTTCATCTGGTTGTAGGTAGTGTACTATATAGGGAACAGGGCTCCATTTGGGGAGTAGTTCATCTGGTTGTAGGTAGTGTACTATATAGGGAACAGGGCTCCATTTGGGGAGTAGTTCATCTGGTTGTAGGTAGTGCACTATATAGGGAACAGGGCTCCATTTGGGGAGTAGTTCATCTGGTTGTAGGTAGTGTACTATATAGGGAACAGGGCTCCATTTGGGGAGTAGTTCATCTGGTTGTAGGTAGTGTACTATATAGGGAACAGGGCTCCATTTGGGGAGTAGTTCATCTGGTTGTAGGTAGTGCACTATATAGGGAACAGGGCTCCATTTGGGGAGTAGTTCATCTGGTTGTAGGTAGTGCACTATATAGGGAACAGGGCTCCATTTGGGGAGTAGTTCATCTGGTTGTAGGTAGTGTACTATATAGGGAACAGGGCTCCATTTGGGGAGTAGTTCATCTGGTTGTAGGTAGTGTACTATATAGGGAACAGTAGTTCATCTGGTTGTAGGTAGTGTACTATATAGGGAACAGTAGTTCATCTGGTTGTAGGTATGTAAATACAAAATATATAATGTCATTTTTTTCCCACAGCAGAAGAATGGATGTTTTTTAAAAAACTTGCATCTTGAGCTGCTTTTCTATTTACTAATATATTTAAATGTTGTGCTTATTTATTTCTGTTGATTTGTTGTCTTCTATGTGGACAGGGACAGGAAAGAGACCTGTTTATTTGGTTTGTTAAATACGTCTTTTCACAACGTTGTCTTGCCTTCAGTGTTTTCAATAAGTTATTATTTTTTTTCTTCAATAAGGGACAACCTTTGTATCGCTGTAGCTGATTTAACTAGAACTTCAAATAGATCCTTTTCTCCGTTGTGAATGAGAAACCACTTCTTCAAGTTCACCTGCAGCCTTGATTCCAATGCACCTTTTATACAGAGCAACGTGTAACAGTTCAGATGGGGACGACTAGACATGATGACGCAGAAAACACATTACCTGTATCCAGTAGCAAATTAATGTTTTTATTCTGTGTTAAAGAAATAAATCGCTTTTCTATCCTGTTAGAGGTTACCAGGGGTTGGGGGTCAAAATCACTTTTCTATCCTGTTAGAGGTTACCAGGGGTTGGGGGTCAAAATCACTTTTCTATCCTGTTAGAGGTTACCAGGGGTTGGGGGTCAAAATCACTTTTCTATCTGTTAGAGGTTACCAGGGGTTGGGGGTCAAAATCACTTTTCTATCATGTTAGAGGTTACTGGGGTCAGGGGTCAAAATCACTTTTCTATCATGTTAGAGGTTACTGGGGTTGGGGGTCAAAATCACTTTTCTATCCTGTTAGAGGTTACCAGGGGTTGGGGTCAAAATCACTTTTCTATCCTGTTAGAGGTTACCAGGGGTTGGGGGTCAAAATCACTTTTCTATCTGTTAGAGGTTACCAGGGGTTGGGGTCAAAATCACTTTTCTATCCTGTTAGAGGTTACCAGGGTTGGGGGTCAAAATCACTTTTCTATCATGTTAGAGGTTACCAGGGTTGGGGGTCAAAATCACTTTTCTATCATGTTAGAGGTTACCAGGGGTTGGGGTCAAAATCACTTTTCTATCCTGTTAGAGGTTACTGGGGTTGGGGGTCAAAATCACTTTTCTATCTTGTTAGAGGTTACCAGGGGTTGGGGGTCAAAATCACTTTTCTATCATGTTAGAGGTTACAGGGGTTGGGGGTCAAAATCACTTTTCTATCCTGTTAGAGGTTACCAGGGTTGGGGGTCAAAATCACTCCTATCATGTTAGAGGTTACCAGGGTTGGGGGTCAAAATCACTTTTCTATCATGTTAGAGGTTACTGGGGTCAGGGGTCAAAATCACTTTTCTATCTTGTTAGAGGTTACTGGGGTCGGGGGTCAAAATCACTTTTCTATCATGTTAGAGGTTACCAGGGTTGGGGGTCAAAATCACTTTTCTATCATGTTAGAGGTTACCAGGGTTGGGGGTCAAAATCACTTTTCTATCATGTTAGAGGTTACTGGGGTTGGGGGTCAAAATCACTTTTCTATCATGTTAGAGGTTACTGGGGTCAGGGGTCAAAATCACTTTTCAAATTCCAGTCAAATGAGAATGTTCACTGACATTCCAGTTCCGACTGTCATCAATGCTTTTCAATAAAGAACATTTGGAATTCGGTTTACTTAGTGAATTGAAATGGAGCTCCACCCTGATCGCTACATTACTGTGTATACTGATAGGTGTACTACGTACACTGGACAACCCCTTTTCCCCAACCAATGGTAGAACTGTTGTGGCGCCCTCTGCTGTTTAATGGAAGTAGTGCAGTCTAATGTTCCTCCCCTTCACATCTTCACACACCTGGGTCGTGTTCATTAGTAACACCTTAGCGGGGGAAAAAAACGCTTTACACAACGGAAAACGAGCGTTTTCTTATTAGACATGTTCAGGTAGTCTCTCCTCGTTTCAGCCTGTTTGATTCAGTTTGATTCCTAATGAGTATGACCCTGTTCTGTGGTGTATTCATTCTGTTTGATTCCTAATGAATCACCTGTTCTGTGGTGTATTCATTCTGTTTGATTCCTAATGAATCACCTGTTCTGTGGTGTATTCATTTTTTGATTGTTATGAATCACCTGTTCTGGGGTGTATTCATTCTGTTTGATTAGTAATGAATCACCTGTTCTCTGGTGTATTCATTCTGTTTGATTCCTAATGAATCACCTGTTCTGTGGTGTATTCATTCTGTTTGATTTAATGTTACGACCCTGTTCTGTGGTGTATTCATTCTGTTTGATTCCTAATGAATCACCTGTTCTGTGGTGTATTCATTCTGCTTGATTCCTAATGAATATGACACTGTTCTGTGGTGTATTCATTCTGTTTGATTCCTAATGAATCACCTGTTCTGTGGTGTATTCATTCTGTTTGATTCCTAATGAATCACCTGTTCTGTGGTGTATTCATTCTGTTTGATTCTAATGAATCACCTGTTCTTGGTGTATTCATTCTGTTTGTTAATGAATACGACCCTGTTCTGTGGTGTATTCATTCTGTTTGATTCCTAATGAATCACCTGTTCTGTGGTGTATTCATTCTGTTTGATTCCTAATGAATACGACCCTGTTCTGTGGTGTATTCATTCTGTTTGATTCCTAATGAATCACCTGTTCTGTGGTGTATTCATTCTGTTTGATTCCTAATGAATACGACCCTGTTCTGTGGTGTATTCATTCTGTTTGATTCAATGAATCACTGTTCTGTGGTGTATTCATTCTGTTTGATTCCTAATGAATTACCCTGTTCTGTGGTGTATTCATTCTGTTTGATTCTAATGAATCACCTGTTCTGTGGTGTATTCATTCTGCTTGATTCCTAATGAATATGACACTGTTCTGTGGTGTATTCATTCTGTTTGATTCCTAATGAATCACCTGTTCTGTGGTGTATTCATTCTGTTTGATTCCTAATGAATCACCTGTTCTGTGGTGTATTCATTCTGTTTGATTCCTAATGAATCACCTGTTCTGTGGTGTATTCATTCTGTTTGATTCTAATGAATACACCCTGTTCTGTGGTGTATTCATTCTGTTTATTCCTAATGAATCACCTGTTCTGTGGTGTATTCATTCTGTTTGATTCTAATGAATACGACCCTGTTCTGTGGTGTATTCATTCTGTTTGATTCCTAATGAATCACCTGTTCTGTGGTGTATTCATTCTGTTTGATTCTAATGAATCGACCCTGTTCTGTGGTGTATTCATTCTGTTTGATTCCTAATGAATACACCCTGTTCTGTGGTGTATTCATTCTGTTTGATTCCTAATGAATCTGTTTGACTAATGAACCCTGTTCTGTGGTGTATTCATTCTGTTTGATTCTAATGAATCACCTGTTCTGTGGTGTATTCATTCTGTTTGATTCCTAATGAATCACCTGTTCTGTGGTGTATTCATTCTGTTTGATTCCTAATGAATCACCTGTTCTGTGGTGTATTCATTCTGTTTGATTCCTAATGAATCATCCTGTTCTGTGGTGTATTCATTCTGTTTGATTCCTAATGAATCACCTGTTCTGTGGTGTATTCATTCTGTTTGATTCCAAAATCACCCTGTTCTGTGGTGTATTCATTCTGTTTGATTCCTAATGAATCACCTGTTCTGTGGTGTATTCATTCTGTTTGATTCCTAATGAATCACCTGTTCTGTGGTGTATTCATTCTGTTTGAGGTTCCTAATGAATACGACCCTGTTCTGTGGTGTATTCATTCTGTTTGATTCCTAATGAATCACCTGTTCTGTGGTGTATTCATTCTGTTTGATTCCTAATGAATCACCTGTTCTGTGGTGTATTCATTCTGTTTGATTCCTAATGAATCACCTGTTCTGTGGTGTATTCATTCTGTTTGATTCCTAATGAATACGATCCTGTTCTGTGGTGTATTCATTCTGTTTGATTCCTAATGAATCACCTGTTCTGTGGTGTATTCATTCTGTTTGATTCCTAATGAATCACCTGTTCTGTGGTGTATTCATTCTGTTTGATTCGTGATGAATCACCTGTTCTGTGGTGTATTCATTCTGTTTGATTCGTAATGAATCACCTGTTCTGTGGTGTATTCATTCTGTTTGATTCGTAATGAATCACCTGTTCTCTGGTGTATTCATTCTGTTTGATTCCTAATGAATCACCTGTTCTGTGGTGTATTCATTCTGTTTGATTCCTAATGAATACGACCCTGTTCTGTGGTGTATTCATTCTGTTTGATTCCTAATGAATCACCTGTTCTGTGGTGTATTCATTCTGTTTGATTCCTATGAATGAATCACCTGTTCTGTGGTGTATTCATTCTGTTTGATTCCTAATGAATCACCTGTTCTGTGGTGTATTCATTCTGTTTGATTCCTAATGAATCACCTGTTCTGTGGTGTATTCATTCTGTTTGATTCCTAATGAATACGACCCTGTTCTGTGGTGTATTCATTCTGTTTGATTCCTAATGAATCACCTGTTCTGTGGTGTATTCATTCTGTTTGATTCCTAATGAATCACCTGTTCTGTGGTGTATTCATTCTGTTTGATTCCTAATGAATCACCTGTTCTGTGGTGTATTCATTCTGTTTGATTCCTAATGAATCACCTGTTCTGTGGTGTATTCATTCTGTTTGATTCCTAATGAATCACCTGTTCTGTGGTGTATTCATTCTGTTTGATTCCTAATGAATCACCTGTTCTCTGGTGTATTCATTCTGTTTGATTCCTAATGAATCACCTGTCCCGTGGTATATTCATTCTGTTTGATTCCTAATGAATTACCTGTCCCGTGGTATATTAATTTGTGCACACTAGGAAACCGTAGCAAAGTGTTTTTGCAACAGAAAATGCTTCGTAATGAAATCAAGTGTTTCATTCTGGATAAGTTCAGGTAGTCCTTCACTGTTTGGTGCCTAATGAATACGACCGTGTCCTGTTTCCTGCGTCTGGTTTAGTTTGAATACGACCATGTCCTGTTTCCTGTTTCCTGTATCTGGTTTAGTTTGAATACAACCATGTCCTGTTTCCTGTATCTGGTTTAGTTTGAATACAACCATGTCCTGTTTCCTGTATCTGGTTTAGTTTGAATACGACCATGTCCTGTTTCCTGTATCTGGTTTAGTTTGAATACGACCATTTCCTGTTTCCTGGTTTAGTTTGAATACGACCATTTCCTGTTTCCTGTTTCCTGGTTTAGTTTGAATACGACCATGTCCTGTTTCCTGTTTCCTGGTTTAGTTTGAATACGACCATTTCCTGTTTCCTGTTTCCTGGTTTAGTTTGAATACGACCATGTCCTGTTTCCTGTTTCCTGGTTTAGTTTGAATACGACCATTTCCTGTTTCCTGGTTTAGTTTGAATACGACCATGTCCTGTTTCCTGTTTCCTGCGTCTGGTTTAGTTTGTGATTTCCTACATCCAGTTCCAGGGCTGTTCCTTACTTGTGTTGATTTCAGAACGTCTTCACAGCTCCTGTTCCTCTGGTTTATAATCATCACATGTTATCAACAGACATACATTCTCTCTCTCTCACACACACACACACACACGCACACACACACACACACGTACACTCACAGATACACACACACACGCCCCAATGTTAAACGTTTGTACCAACAGCTCAGATGAAAATAAATGAATTTACAATGTCATGCTGTGGGGTCCCTTGATTGAGTGTTTTGTTTGTTAGGGCATGTTGGAGTGTTTTGTTTGTTGGGACACGTTAGTGTTTTGTTTGTCCGGGCATGTTGGGACACGTTAGTGTTTTGTTTATTAGGACATGTTAGTGTTTTGTTTGTTGGGACACGTTAGTGTTTTGTTTGTTGGGGCACGTTAGTGTGTTTTGTTTGTTGGGACACGTTAGTGTGTTTTGTTTGTTGGGACACGTTAGTGTTTTGTTTGTTGGGACACGTTAGTGTTTTGTTTGTTGGGACACGTTAGTGTTTTGTTTGTTGGGACACGTTAGTGTTTTGTTTGTTGGGACACGTTAGTGTTTTGTTTGTCCGGGCATGTTGGGGTGTTTTGTTTATTAGGACACGTTAGTGTTTTGTTTGTTGGGACACGTTAGTGTTTTGTTTGTCCGGGCATGTTGGGGTGTTTTGTTTATTAGGACACGTTAGTGTTTTGTTTGTTGGGACACGTTAGTGTTTTGTTTGTTGGGGCACGTTAGTGTGTTTTGTTTGTTGGGACACGTTAGTGTTTTGTTTGTTAGGGCATGTTAGTGTTTTGTTTGTTAGGGCATGTTGGAGTGTTTTGTTTGTTGGGACACGTTAGTGTTTTGTTTGTTGGGACATGTAGGAGTGTTTTGTTTGTTAGGACACTTTAGTGTTTTGTTTGTTGGGACATGTTAGTGTTTTGTTTGTTGGGACACGTTAGTGTTTTGTTTGTTGGGACACGTTAGTGTTTTGTTTGTTAGGGCATGTTGGAGTGTTTTGTTTGTTAGGACACTTTAGTGTTTTGTTTGTTAGGACACTTTAGTGTTTTGTTTGTTGGGACACGTTAGTGTTTTGTTTGTCAGGGCACGTTAGTGTTTTGTTTGTTGGGACACTTTAGTGTGTTTTGTTTGTTGGGACACATTAGTGTTTTGTTGGGACACGTTAGTATTTTGTTTGTTAGGGCACGTTCGTGTTTTGTTTGTTGGGACATGTTGGAGTGTTTTGTTTGTTGGGACATGTTGGAGTGTTTTGTTTGTTGGGACATGTTGGAGTGTTTTGTTTGTTGGGACACGTTAGTGTTTTGTTTGTTGGGACATGTTGAAGTGTTTTGTTTGTTAGGGCATGTAGGAGTGTTTTGTTTGTTGGGACACGTTAGTGTTTTGTTTGTTGGGACACGTTGAAGTGTTTTGTTTGTTGGGACATGTTGGAGTGTTTTGTTTGTTGGGACACGTTAGTGTTTTGTTTGTTGGGACATGTTGAAGTGTTTTGTTTGTTAGGGCACGTTGAAGTGTTTTGTTTGTTAGGACACGTTGAAGTGTTTTGTTTGTTAGGGCACGTTGAAGTGTTTTGTTTGTTGGGACACGTTGAAGTGTTTTGTTTGTTAGGGCACGTTGGAGTGTTTTGTTTGTTAGGGCACGTTGAAGTGTTTTGTTTGTTGGGACACGTTGAAGTGTTTTGTACAGATATCATGCTTGCAAACAAATTCTAGAGTTCACAAACCATATTAATTAGATTGCCTTTTTAAATAAATAAGGTCTTGTTACAGTTAACGATGTTATGAAGGTAATTTCCTTAGTTGATGTCAGAGGTCAGTATGTGGGGGAAGTGGGTGTTCAGGATGATGAGTTTCCCCTCTAGTAATTACCAGGATCCCCCCCCAATCATATGAGGAAAATCACCCCTTCCCCAAACGGGATGGAACAGGGAGTGACCTCTGTGAACTTGTCCAATAAAAACTCATTGTCGTTGCAAGACATTTTTATACGGTGTGCACAAATGAATACATCACAGGTTAGTCCCTCCCCGTTCTGGCCTGTTGGCCTCCGTTTGGTTCCTAGTGAATATCACCCACTTGTAGTCCACAGTCTATTCCTCTAATGGTGTTTCTAGTGTTGTAGTCCACAGGGTAACAGTTTGCCCAGTCCCCTAATCTTTTTATTTAACTAGGCAAGTCAGTTAAATATTAGGGGACTGAGCAAACTGTTACCCTAATGGAAGGTTAAAGCTGGGTTGTTGACCTGGGTAGGATGTCATTGTAAATAAGAATTTGTTCTTAACTGACTTGCCTAGTTAAATAAAGGTAAAATGTAAAAAATCCAGACGTTGTAAAAATCTGGCATGTGTCTGTAATGTAGTGAGGCAGGTACTCGACCAATGCCCTGGTAATCTGTTCCTAGATCTGTTGGTAAAAGTCAATATTTTGCTGTAAACTCATGTTGCGTAAGGTAAAGGTTGACTTTTGCACTTGGAGACAATTGTTTTTATCGTCCTAACGTGCCGCATGGAGAGCTGGACGATCAATATCGAGTGCTACTAAAATCGTGTATCTCCGTTGTGGAGATTTAGATTCAGATCTCTTCGGGTTACGGTCATGAGGAGCCTATTCCACGATGACGTCATCGTGAGATGAAAGCTAGTGGGTCCCGCCCATCGGGACTCGCACTGAAACGAACGGAGAAACAAACCCAGCTTCACTGCTGTCGTGTACTTCACATGTCCTGTCTATTCTCCCAAATAACTATTTTGTTGTGAGAAAAGGTTACGAATAGATTGATTCCAATCTCAGACTGCAGGAAGTCCGTTTGTATCCACTACCTGCTGCTCGACCTCAAAAGGAAAGTGCTTTTGTTTCCTCCACGGAAAAGTTCGGAAAAGGTGAGTGGTGACTCGCTTCACTTCAAAGCCTTGCGCAAACATGATTGATTCATTAATGCCATTCATATAATGCGTACAGCATTTATATCGTACAGCATTTATAAACAGTTACGCTGTTAGCCTACATTATTGACACAGTCGAATGAAAATCAGTGCAGTCGCTCGATACAATCAAAATAACTGTAGTTGGCTGTTTTACTATAGATGTTTCATAATTAAGTCTAAATCATACCCATTAATCATTAACTGATGGGGATTCAAAACGAAGTGAAGCATATTTTTTTATTTAAATATTTGTAGTTGGAAGTTAGGGCGGGAGTGGGTTGCGTGGGGGCGGGTAGTTTAGGGGGGAGGGGGTTTGCGTGCGTGTTAAGAGTCAAAGACTGGTGTAAATCCCAGTTTTCTTCTGTTCAGTGTTGTAAATATGAATGGTTCTAGAAGGCTAGTGTTCTGTTGTCAATATGAATGGTTCTAGAAGGCTAGTGTTCTGTTGTCAATATGAATGGTTCTAGAAGGCTAGTGTTCTGTTGTCAATATGAATGGTTCTAGAAGGCTAGTGTTCTGTTGTCAATATGAATGGTTCTAGAAGGCTAGTGTTCTGTTGTCAATATGAATGGTTCTAGAAGGCTAGTGTTCTGTAGGCTAGTGTTCTGTTGTCAATATGAATGGTTCTAGAAGGCTAGTGTTCTGTAGGCTAGTGTTCTGTTGTCAATATGAATGGTTCTAGAAGGCTAGTGTTCTGTAGACTAGTTTTCTGTGCTAATGGTCCCTAGTGGGCAATAAAACGAAAGTAGGAGGACAGAGAGGGAGGATATTAGGAGGAGAGAGACAGAGAGGGAGGATATTAGGAGGAGAGAGACAGAGAGGAGGAGAGGGAGATATTAGGAGGAGAGAGACAGAGAGGGAGATATTAGGAGGAGAGCGAGAGAGGGAGGATATTAGGAGGAGAGAGACAGAGAGGGAGGATATTAGGAGGAGAGCGACAGAGAGGGAGGATATTAGGAGGAGAGCGACAGAGAGGGAGGATATTAGGAGGAGAGCGACAGAGAGGGAGGATATTAGGAGGAGAGCGACAGAGAGGGAGGATATTAGGAGGAGAGAGACAGAGGGGGGAGAGAGGGAGGATATTAGGAGGAGAGAGACAGAGAGGGAGGATATTAGGAGGAGAGAGACAGAGAGGGAGGATATTAGGAGGAGAGAGACAGAGGGAGAGAGAGGGAGGATATTAGGAGGAGAGAGACAGGAGGGAGGAGAGAGACAGAGAGGGAGGATATTAGGAGGACAGAGAGGGACCACTCCAAGGTCTGGGAAGGGACAGAGAGGGGGAATGGGGAAGACAGAGATGTGGAGGATAGGTCTGGGAATGGGGAAGTAGATGTGTCTACCACTCCAAGGTCTGGAAATGGGGAAGT
>NW_024609183.1:17500-62500 GCF_018296145.1 Oncorhynchus tshawytscha
AGACAGAGAGACAGACAGAGACATGAAGTCAGACAGAGAGACAGACAGAGACATGAAGTCAGACAGAGAGACAGACAGAGAAGACAGAGAGACATGAAGTCAGAGAGACATGAAGTCAGACAGAGAGACAGACAGAGACATGAAGTCAGACAGAGAGACATGAAGTCAGAGAGACATGAAGTCAGACAGAGAGACATGAAGTCAGACAGAGAGACATGAAGTCAGACATGAGAGACAGAGAGACAGACAGAGAGACATGAAGTCAGACAGAGAGACAGACAGAGACATGAAGTCAGACAGAGAGACATGAAGTCAGACAGAGAGACAGACAGAGACATGAAGTCAGACAGAGAGACATGAAGTCAGAGAGACATGAAGTCAGACAGAGAGACATGAAGACATCAGTCAGAGAGACATGAAGTCAGACAGACAGACATGAAGTCAGACAGAATGATTCAGACATGACATGAAGTCAGACAGACAGACATGAAGTCAGACCGAGAGACATGAAGTCAGACAGAGAGACATGAAGTCAGACAGACAGACATGAAGTCAGACAGACAGACATGAAGTCAGACAGACAGTGTTAGTGTCTTTTCTGTGTTTTCTTAGAGAGCACTATGAGTTTGCTACTTCCCTCCAGACTCCCGCTGTGTGTGTTGTTGAAGAGGCACAAAGACATAGACACATTAGCTGTTAACCTCTCTGTTGTTGAACAGGCACAAAGACATAGACACATTAGCTGTTAACCTCTCTGTTGTTGAACAGACACATTAGCTGTTAGCCTCTCTGTTGTTGAACAGACACATTAGCTGTTAGCCTCTCTGTTGTTGAACAGACACATTAGCTGTTAGCCTCTAGCTTCTGACAGCCTGGCGATGGTGTTATGAAACTATTATCTATAGAGATGCATGATATATTGTGAACATATCAGTATCAGACGATATTAGCTCAAAAATGCCAACATCGTTACATTGAAGAACCGGACGATGCTGGGCCAATTGTGCGCCGCCCTATGGGACCTATCATTGACAGTACCGAGTCAATGCTAACTAGGTTATATACACAGGGTACCAGTACCCAGTCAATGATAACTAGGTTATATACACAGGGTACCAGTACCCAGTCAATAATAACTTGGTTATATACACGGGGTACCAGTAGCGAGTCAATGATAACTAGGTTATATACACAGGGTACCAGTACCCAGGCAATGATAACTTGGTTATATACACGGGGTACCAGTACAGAGTCAATGATAACTTGGTTATATACACGGGGTACCAGTACTGAGTCAATGATAACTTGGCTATATACATGGGGTACCAGTACCTAGTCAATGATAACTTGGTTATATACACAGGGTACCAGTAGCCAGATCAATGATAACTTGGCTATATACACGGGGTACCAGTACCTAGTCAATGATAACTTGCCTATATACACGGGATACCAGTTACCCAGTCAATGATAACTTGGTTATATACACGGGGTACCAGTAGCGAGTCAATGATAACTCGGCTATATACACAGGGTACCAGTACCCAGTCAATGATAACTTGGTTATATACACGGGGTACCAGTACCTAGTCAATGATAACTTGGTTATATACACGGGGTACCAGTACCGAGTCAATGATAACTTGGTTATATACACGGGGTACCAGTAGTGAGTCGATGATAACTTGGCTATATACACGGGGTACCAGTACCCAGTCAATGATAACTTGGCTGTATACACGGGGTACCAGTACTGAGTCCATGGGCAGGGGTACGAGGTAGTAGAGGTACATGCAGAGACTTCAGAAAGTATTCAGACCCCTTGACTTATTCCACATGTTGTTGTGTTATAGCCTGAATTCAAAATGGATCACATTGATTGTATTTCTCAGCCGTCTACACACAACACCCCATAATGACAAAGTGAAAACATGTTTATAGAAATGTTCACAAATGTATTGAAAATGAAATACCATTTAGATAAATATTCACAGCCCTGAGTCAATGCATGTTAGTCTTTCTGGGTAAGTCTCTAAGAGCTGTGAGTCTTGGTCTATAGTACAGCTGGGAGTCTTTCAGTAAGAGCTGTGAGTCTTTCTGGGTGAGTCTCTAAGAGCTGTGAGTCTTTCTGGGTGAGTCTCTAAGAGCTGTGAGTCTTTCTGGGTGAGGCTCTAAGAGCTGTGAGTCTTTCTGGGTAAGTCTCTAAGAGCTAAGAGTGAGTCTTTCTGGGTGAGTCTCTAAGAGCTGTGAGTCTTTCTGGGTGAGTCTTTCTGGGTGAGTCTCTAAGAGCTGTGAGTCTTTCTGGGTGAGTCTCTAAGAGCTGTGAGTCTTTCTGGGTGAGTCTCTTTAAGAGCTGTGAGTCTTTCTGGGTGAGTCTCTAAGAGCTGTGAGTCTTTCTGGGTGAGTCTCTAAGAGCTGTGAGTCTTTCTGGGTGAGTCTCTAAGAGCTGTGAGTCTTTCTTGAGTCTTTCTGGGTGAGTCTCTAAGAGTCTAAGAGCTGTGAGTCTTTCTGGGTAAGTCTCTAAGAGCTGTGAGTCTCTAAGAGCTGTGAGTCTTTCTGGGTGAGTCTTTCTAAGAGCTGTGAGTCTTTCTGGGTGAGTCTCTAAGAGCTGTGAGTCTTTCTTGAGTCTTTCTGGGTGAGTCTCTAAGAGCTGTGAGTCTTTCTGGGTGAGTCTCTAAGAGCTGTGAGTCTTTCTAAGATTGAGTCTTTCTTGTAGTCTCTAAGAGCTGTGAGTCTTTCTGGGTGAGTGAGTCTTTCTGGGTGAGTCTCTAAGTCTTTCTGGGTGACTGTGAGTCTTTCTGGGTGAGTCTCTAAGAGCTGTGAGTCTTTCTGGGTGAGTCTCTAAAGCTGTGATTCTGGGTGAGGCTCTAAGAGCTGTGAGTCTTTCTGGGTAAGAGCTGTGAGTCTTTCTGGGTGAGTGAGGCTCAAGCTGTGAGTCTTTCTGTGAGTCTTTCTGGGTGAGTCTCTAAGAGCTGTGAGTCTTTCTGGGTGAGTCTCTAAGAGCTGTGAGTCTTTCTGGGTGAGTCTCTAAGAGCTGTGAGTCTTTCTGGGTGAGTCTCTAAGAGCTAAGAGCTGTGAGTCTTTCTGGGTGAGTCTGAGTCTCTAAGAGCTGTGAGTCTTTCTGGGTGAGGCTCTAAGAGCTGTGAGTCTTTCTGGGTGAGTCTCTAAGAGCTGTGAGTCTTTCTGGGTAAGTCTCTAAGAGCTGTGAGTCTTTCTGGGTGAGTCTCTAAGAGCTGTGAGTCTTTCTGGGTGAGTCTCTAAGAGCTGTGAGTCTTTCTGGGTGAGTCTCTAAGAGCTGTGAGTCTTTCTGGGTGAGTCTCTAAGAGCTGTGAGTCTTTCTGGGTGAGTCTCTAAGAGCTGTGAGTCTTTCTGGGTGAGTCTCTAAGAGCTGTGAGTCTTTCTGGGTGAGGCTCTAGGCTGTGAGTCTTTCTGGGTGAGTCTCTAAGAGCTTTGCACACCTGGATTGTACACGTTTTGCACATTATTCTAAAAACAAATCTTCAAGCTCTGTCAAGTTGGTTGTTGATCATTGCTAGACAGCCATTTTCAAGTCTTGCTCATACATTTTCAAACCGATTTTAAGTCAAAACTGTAACTAGGCCAATCAGGAACATTCACTGTCTTATTGGTAAACAACTCCAGTGTATATTTGGCCTTGTGTTTTAGGTTATTGTCCAGCTGAAAGGTGAATTCATCTCCCATCTCTCTGGTGGAAACCAGACTGAACCAGGTTTTCCTCTAAGATTTTGCCGGCGCTTAACTCTGAGTTTATTTTTGTCCTCAGAATATGAAGTGGTACTCAGTGATGTATTGGATTTGCCACAAACATAACAGGTTGTAATCAGGACATAAAGTACAGTTCTTTGCCACATTATTTGCAGTTTTACTTTAGTACCTTGTTACAAACAGGATGTATGTTTTGGAATATTGTTATTTTTGTACAGACTTCCTTCTTTTCACTCTGTCAATGAGGTTAGTATTGAGGAGTAACTACAATGTTGTTGATCCATCCTCAGTTTTCTCCTATCACAACCATTAAACTCTGTAACTGTTTTAAAGTCACCATTGACCTCATGGTGAAATCACTGAGTGGTTTCCTTCCTCTCCGGCAACTGAGTTAGGAGGAACGTCTGTATCTTTGTAGTGTCTGGGTGTATTGGTACACCATCCGAAGTGTAATTAATAACTTCACCATGTTCAAAGGGGTTTTTAATGTCTGCTTTTTTGTGCATGGCATTGGAAAACCTCCCTGGTCTGTGTTTGTAATTCACTGCTTGACTGAGGGATCTTAGAGATAATTCTATACTGGGGTACAACGATGAGGTAGTCATTCAAAAATGATATTAAACACTATTATTGCACACGCAGTGAGTCCATGCAACTTATTATGTGACTTGTTGCGCAAATGTTTACTCCTGAACTTATTTAGGCGTTTCCATAACAACAGGGTTGAATACTTATTGACTCAAGACATTTATGCATTTATTTGTTAACATTTCTGTCTGACCCGGCCTGGTATAGAGGTCCTGGATGGCAGTCTGTCTGACCCGGCCTGGTATAGAGGTCCTGGATGGCAGTCTGTCTGACACCGCCTGGTATAGAGGTCCTGGATGGCAGTCTGTCTGACACTGCCTGGTATAGAGGTCCTGGATGGCAGTCTGTCTGACACCGCCTGGTATAGAGGTCCTGGATGGCAGTCTGTCTGACACCGCCTGGTATAGAGGTCCTGGATGGCAGTCTGTCTGACACAGGTCCTGGATGGCAGTCTGTCTGACACCGCCTGGTATAGAGGTCCTGGATGGCAGTCTGTCTGACACCGCCTGGTATAGAGGTCCTGGATGGCATGGCACCGCCTGGTCTGTCCTGGCAGTCTGTCTGACTGCTGTACAACTTCACACCGCTCCTTGCTTCACACCTTTGCAGGAAGAGTAGAACTAAATAGAACAGAAGGACATTTCTCAGTTTAGTTTTCTTAAAGGTATTTAATATCCGGTGACTGGGCAGGAAGAGACTTGGGCACTTCCTGATTTATGTTTTCGAGGAAGCGCCAGTCCTGTTCCTGGTTTCCTCCCTGAGGATGGTGTGGGAAGGAAGGATAGGGGTGGGGAGACGGGGAGGGGGGAGGAGCTGTGTCTCTACCCAGGCTGTGTGTGTGTGTTTTAAGCCGATCCTTAACTATTTGGAGTTAATGCCTAAACTTCACCCTAAACACACAATGTGATGTTTGGAATGACTTCTAAATGTTAAGTTTGAGAAATATGGATAAACGTGAGACTGAGACAGCTGATTGGACAAACACAGACCAGAAATAAATGGAAGGATTCAGTGTTCACTACTAGAACCAGCTGGAATGTCCTCCGTTATGTCAACCTGTTGATGTGGTCACTACTAGAACCAGCTGAATGTCCTCCGTTATGTCAACCTGTTGATGTGGTCACTACTAGAACCAGCTGAATGTCCTCTGTTATGTCAACCTGTTGATGTGGTCACTACTAGAACCAGCTGAATGTCCTCTGTTATGTCAACATCTGTTGATGTGGTCACTACTAGAACCAGCTGAATCTCCTCCGTTATGTCAACCTGTTGATGTGGTCACTACTAGAACCAGCTGAATCTCCTCCGTTATGTCAACCTGTTGATGTGGTCACTACTAGAACCAGCTGAATCTCCTCCGTTATGTCAACCTGTTGATGTGGTCACTACTAGAACCAGCTGAATGTCCTCCGTTATGTCAACCTGTTGATGTGGTCACTACTAGAACCAGCTGAATGTCCTCTGTTATGTCAATCTGTTGATGTGGTCACTACTAGAACCAGCTGAATCTCCTCCGTTATGTCAACCTGTTGATGTGGTCACTACTAGAACCAGCTGAATCTCCTCCGTTATGTCAACCTGTTGATGTGGTCACTACTAGAACCAGCTGAATCTCCTCCGTTATGTCAACCTGTTGATGTGGTCACTACTAGAACCAGCTGAATCTCCTCCGTTATGTCAACCTGTTGATGTGGTCACTACTAGAACCAGCTGAATCTCCTCCGTTATGTCAACCTGTTGATGTGGTCACTTCTAGAACCAGCTGAATCTCCTCCGTTATGTCAACCTGTTGATGTGGTCACTACTAGAACCTGCTGAATCTCCTCCGTTATGTCAACCTGTTGATGTGGTCACTACTAGAACCAGCTGAATCTCCTCCGTTATGTCAACCTGTTGATGTGGTCACTACTAGAACCAGCTGAATCTCCTCCGTTACATCAACCTGTTGATGTGGTCACTACTAGAACCAGCTGAATCTCTTCCAGGGATTCACTGGTACAGACTATAATTCAGATGTAGTGTCCTGCTGGTTAGTGACTAGTCTACACTATTAAACAGGGATTCACTGGTACAGACTATAATTCAGCTGTAGTGTCCTGCTGGTTAGTGTCTAGTCTATTAAACAGTGATTCACTGGTACAGACTATAATTCAGATGTAGTGTCCTGCTGGTTAGTGTCTAGTCTATTAAACAGGGATTCATTGGTACAGACTATAATTCAGATGTAGTGTCCTGCTGGTTAGTGTCTAGTCTATTAAACAGTGATTCACTGGTACAGACTATAATTCAGATGTTGTGTCCTGCTGGTTAGTGTCTAGTCTATTAAACAGGGATTCATTGGTACAGACTATAATTCAGCTGTAGTGTCCTGCTGGTTAGTGTCTAGTCTATTAAACAGGGATTCATTGGTACAGACTATAATTCAGCTGTAGTGTCCTGCTGGTTAGTGTCTAGTCTATTAAACAGGGATTCACTGGTACAGACTATAATTCAGATGTAGTGTCCTGCTGGTTAGTGTCCACACTATTAAACAGGGATTCACTGGTACAGACTATAATTCAGCTGTAGTGTCCTGCTGGTTAGTGTCTAGTCTATTAAACAGTGATTCACTGGTACAGACTATAATTCAGCTACTCAAGTGGAAACACTGCATCTAGAATCATGGAGGATAACTCACCGGGTTGACTTGTTTCCACTGTGGACACACTACATAGTGTCAACACCAAGAGGTTTAACTGTGTCTGATCCTATACAGACATGATGAGGGACAGTGATGATGATGATGATAATCAACTCCAGGAGGTTTAACTGTGTCTGATCCTATACAGACATGAGGGAGGGACAGTGAGTGATGATGATGATGATAATCAACTCCAGGAGGTTTAACTGTGTCTGATCCTATACAGACATGAGGGAGGGACAGTGATGATGATGATGATAATCAACTCCAGGAGGTTTAACTGTGTCTGATCCTATACAGACATGAGGGAGGGACAGTGATGATGATGATGATGATGATGATGATGATAATCAACACCAAGAGGTTTAACTGTGTCTGATCCTATACAGACATGAGGGAAGGGACAGTGATGATGATGATGATGATGATGATGATAATCAACTCCAGGAGGTTTAACTGTGTCTGATCCTATACAGACATGAGGGAGGGACAGTGATGATGATGATGATAATCAACTCCAGGAGGTTTAACTGTGTCTGATCCTATACAGACATGAGGGCGGGACAGTGATGGTGTATGTATGTGATGGTAGCAGTACTGCTAAACCTGTCTGACCGGTAATATTGGAGGTTATTCAGAAACAAAAACTATATAGGCCCCGCACACACAAACACACACAGATTGATTTAGAGATCAGCATTGGTCTCTGGTGGAATATTCCATGGGTCTGATCGCTACTGAAACCAGCCTGTGTCAGCAGGTGTGTGTGTGTAAAATAGTTCCATTGTGTCCATCTGGTTGACATGTTTCCTATCTCAATTGCAGCCAGAGGAGGAGGGTCAATTTATACAGGAAATGTATCCGATTTAAAAAAAATGTATTTGTAATCATGACAATTACAACAATACTGAATGAACACTTATTTTAACTTCATATAATACATCAATAAAATCAATTTAGCCTCAAATAAATAATGAAATAATGAAACATGTTCAATTTGGTTTAAATAATGCAAAAACAAAGTGTTGGAGAAGAAAGTAAAAGTGCAATATGTGCCATGTAAAAAAGCTAACGTTTAAGTTCCTTGCTCAGAACATGAGAACATATGAAAGCTGGTGGTTCCTTTTAACACGAGTCTTCAATATTCCCAGGTAAGAAGTTTTAGGTTGTAGTTATTATAGGAATTATAGGACTATTTCTCTCTATACCATTTGTATTTCATTAACCTTTGGATATTGGAAGTTCTTATAGGCACTATAGTATTGCCAGTGTAACAGCTTCCGTCCCTCTCCTCGCTCCTACCTGGGCTCGAACCAGGAACACATCGGCAACAGCCACCCTCGAAGCATCGTTACCCATGCAGAGCAAGGGGAACAACTACTCCAAGTCTCAGAGCGAGTGATGTTTGAAACGCTATTAGCGCGCACCCCGCTAACTAGCTAGCCATTTCACTTCAGTTACACCAGCCTCATCTCGGGAGTTGATAGGCTTGCAGTCATAAACAGCACAACGCTTGACGCACAACGATGAGCTGCTGGCAAAACGCACGAAAGTGCTGTTTGAATGAATGTTTACGCTCCTGCTTCTGCCTACCACCGCTCAGTCAGATACTTGTATGCTCAGTCAGATTATATGCAACGCAGGACACGCTAGATTAACTAGTAATATCATCAACCATGTGTAGTTAACTAGTGATTATGATTAATTGATTGATTGTTTTTATTAAGTTTAATGCTAGCTAGCAACTTACCTTGGCTTACTGCATTCTCGTTGCACTTGTGGAGAGAGAGGCAGGTCGTTATTGCGTTGGACTAGTTAACTGTAAGGTTGCAAGATTGGTTCCCCCGAGCTGACAAGGTGAAAATCAAGACAAGTGTGTCTTGCCTACAGTCAAGCATGGTGGTGGGAGTGTCATGGTCTGGGGCTGCATGAGTGCCGCAGGGCAGTATTCCAACATGATAACGACCACTAATGCACCTCCAAGACGACCACCGCCTTGCTAAAGAATCTGAGGGTAAAAGTGATGGACTGGCCAAGCATGTCTCCAGACCTAAACCCTATTGAACATCTGTGGGGAATCCTCAAACGGAAGGTGGAGGAGTGCAAGGTCTCCAACATCCACCAGCTCCGTGACGTCGTCATGGAGGAGTGGAAGAGGACTCCAGTGGCAACCTGTGAAGCTCTGGTGAACTCCATGAGGGTTAAGGCAGTGCTGGAAAATGATGGTGGCCACACAAAATATTGACACTTTGGGCCCAATTTGGACATTTTCACTTAGGGGTGTACTCACTTTTGCCAGCGGTTTAGACATTAATGGCTGTGTGTTGAGTTATTTTGAGGGGACACCAAATTTACACTGTTATACAAGCTGTCACTACTTCAGTAGTTCATTTCTTCAGTGTTGTCACATGAAAAGATATACTCAAATATTGACAAAAATGTGAGGGGTGTACTCACCTTTGTGATATACTGTATATTGATTGTAATTGTTCCCGAGTGAGTGAGCGTTCATGTGCAAAGAATTAGCATTTCAATTGTTGTAATTATTAACTCTGTAGTGATTTCTTAGTCGACCCCCACTTCCCATTTGTCTAACAAGCCGCCATGCCGGTTTAGCCCACTAGGGGCACATTCTCCTATCATTTCTTGTAACCATATTTACTTTGTTTGTTTGTGTGTGCACTTCTGTGATTGTTTAGTTCGTTAATAAATAAACGATTTAAGACAATTGATGTATGGATGACTCATAGTGAAGACTGGGTTCGTGCAGATAACCAACAATTTACGACGTTTGGGATGAAACTAAAGTGAGGTAAAATAAATAATTCATTAATTCGAAGACTAATTGATCAGATATGAAAATATCTGAAAAGTTATATTAGGAAAATTATAACTTTGTAATCTGAATATTTTCCTTGGAGCCCCGACTTCCTAGTTAATTACAGTTACGTGATTAATCAGTTTAATCGCGTAATACTAAATACAGAGAATCTTTGATAAAAACAAAGTCTTCATTTAATGATAGTAAAGACACGACACTGGGATTGAACCCACTATCTTGGTGTTGCAAGAGTCTCTTGTGTCACTGGCCTACACACAATACCCCATCATGTTAAAGTTTAAATAATGTTTTTAGAAATGTTTACAAAGTAGTTACAAATGTCAAGCAAAGAGGCACTGAGCTTGAAGGTAGGCCTTGAAATACATCCACCAGGTACACCTCCAATTGACTCAAAGGATGTCAATTAGCCTATCAGAAGCTACTAAAGCCATGACATCATTTTCTGGAATTTTCTAAGCTGTTTAAAGGCACAGTCAACTTAGTGTAAGTAAACTTCTGACCCACTGGAATTGTGACACAGTGAATTATAAGTGAAATAATCTGTCTGTAAACAATTGTTGGAGAAATGACTTGTGTCATACACACAGTAGATGTCCTAACCGACTTGACAAAACTATAGTTTGTTAACAAGAAATTTGTGGAGTAGTTACTAAAAAAATGAGTTATAATGACTCCAACCTAAGTGTATGTAAACTTCTGACTTCAACTGTATATACACACTATGTCAGCAGAATGTGTGTACTATGTCAGCAGAATGTGTGTACTATGTCAGCAGAATGTGTGTACTATGTCAGCAGAATGTGTGTACTATGTCAGCAGAATGTGTGTACTATGTCAGCAGAATGTGTGTACAACTTCTGACTTCAACTGTATATAGTGATGTAATGTGTAGAACACGTTTTAAATGTGAATGTTCTGTAACATTAAACCCGCCTGAACAGGCCCCATGGGCTAGAACCTGGCAGCTCTTTGATTGGTGTTGCCATGGTGAAGAGGGTTCTTTATGTCCTAGGAGGGCACTGATTGGACGGCCAGGGTTTGGAGTGGGTGTGTTTCTGTGTCTGCAGTCAGGCTAGTGCCTATGGAGCTGATTGACAGTTTTCAGTGTGAGTCTAGTAGAGTAGACTTAGCCTGGTCCCAGATCTACTGATCTCTCATAGTAGAGTAGAAATAGCCTGGTCACGTCCCAGTTCTGTTTGTGCATCATGCTAATACTGCTTGTCATGTCTAACAGTGGCATAATGGCACAAACGGACTGGTACCCAGGCTAGGGAAGAAATGACAGACCAAATCCATTTCCTAGACAGTGGAACAGGAAGTGAAAGCGATGGATTGGCCAAGAGAAAAGAGTTAGGAGGGAAGGACAACAATGATACCACCCTCCCTCCCTGTTATCTCTTCATATTCTCTGTAGTCACGACATCCACCTGTCTATTGTAAACTGTTCAGAGGGTCATTTGGAACTGTGATGTCATTATCAGGTCTATTAGTATAACAACTAAACTGGGTTTCTCCTCCCTTTCTCTCCTCTCCTGTCTGCCTCTCTGTCTGTCTACTCTAGGTGGTTGTCACGACAACCCTTCCTCCCACAATGTCTTCTGAAGCCACGCACATCCAGGGGTCAGTATCCCCATGCTCTACGACCCCTCCCCTGACCTCTAGGGCCCCTGGCTCCCCGGTCTCTCCGGTGTCCCCTGGGTCCCTGTGCCCGCCAGCCTCCCGGTACCGAGACCGTTCCCCCTCCCCCATGAGAGGTTACCTCATACCCAGCCCCCTGCCAACTAGACGTACTAGGACCTGCTCCGCGTGAGTGCTGCACACACACACAGACACAGACACACACCTAGTTAGTGTTATAATTCAATAGTTATGAAACTGCTTAATTTATTATGTCTAAGGGTCCTAGCTACATGTAACCTGACTCATTATGTCTAGGGGTCCTAGCTACGTGGTCTGTAACCTGACTCATTATGTCTAGGGGTCCTAGCTACGTGGTCTGTAACCTGACTCATTATGTCTAGGGGTCCTAGCTACGTGGTCTGTAACCTGACTCATTATGTCTAGGGGTCCTAGCTACGTGGTCTGTAACCTGACTCATTATGTCTAGGGGTCCTAGCTAGGGGTCCGTGGTCTGTAACCTGACTCATTATGTCTAGGGGTCCTAGCTACGTGGTCTGTAACCTGACTCATTATGTCTAGGGGTCCTAGCTACGTGGTCTGTAACCTGACTCATTATGTCTAGGGGTCCTAGCTACGTGGTCTGTAACCTGACTCATTATGTCTAGGGGTCCTAGCTACGTGGTCTATAATCTGACTCATTATGTCTAGGGGTCCTAGCGACATGGTCTGTAACCTGACTCATTATATCTAACTAAACTCATTATACCCAAACTAAAGACTCTAAACCAAACCAAAGACCCAAACTAAAGACTCTAAACCAAACCAAAGGCCCAAACTAAAGACTCTAAACCAAACCAAAGGCCTCAAGGCCACCAATGAAATCCTCCAGCCTCACGTTTTTTCCAACTGGGACACTGACTGACCATCACCTTAATTGGCTGCACCTGATGTGCTTATCAAGGCTTAGCTCAGCACCTAGACCCTGTTGGTGCTGCCCCCTGGGGGCAGAGTGTGGAAGTGTTTCCTGGCAGTGGCAATGTGTTGACTAACTGTTTGCCAACATTACCCCGTGTCATAACACTGTGCCCCGTGTCATAACACTGTGCCCCGTGTCATAACACTGTGCCCCGTGTCATAACACTGTGCCCCCCATCATAACACTGTGCCCCGTGTCATAACACTGTGCCCCCTGTCATAACACTGTGCCCCGTGTCATAACACTGTGCCCCCTGTCGTAACACTGTGCCCCCTGTCGTAACACTGTGCCCCCCCCTGTCGTAACACTGTGCCCCCTGTCGTAACACTGTGCCCCCTGTCGTAACACTGTGCCCCCTGTCGTAACACTGTGCCCCCTGTCGTAACACTGTGCCCCCTGTCGTAACACTGTGCCCCCTGTCGTAACACTGTGCCCCTGTCGTAACACTGTGCCCCCTGTCGTAACACTGTGCCCCGTGTCGTAACACTGTGCCCCCGTGTCGTAACACTGTGCCCCCGTGTCGTAACACTGTGCCCCCTGTCGTAACACTGTGCCCCCTGTCGTAACACTGTGCCCCCTGTCGTAACACTGTGCCCCCTGTCGTAACACTGTGCCCCCTGTCGTAACACTGTGCCCCCTGTCGTAACACTGTGCCCCCTGTCGTAACACTGTGCCCCCTGTCGTAACACTGTGCCCCCCCCGTCGTAACACTGTGCCCCCCCGTCGTAACACTGTGCCCCCCGTCGTAACACTGTGCCCCCCGTCGTAACACTGTGCCCCCGTCGTAACACTGTGCCCCCCGTCGTAACACTGTGCCCCCCCTGTGTCGTAACACTGTGCCCCCCGTCGTAACACTGTGCCCCCCCGTCGTAACACCCCCGTCGTAACACTGTGCCCCCGTCGTAACACTGTGCCCCCGTCGTAACACTGTACCCCCCCGTCGTAACACTGTGCCCCCGTCGTAACACTGTGCCCCCGTCGTAACACTGTGCCCCCGTCGTAACACTGTGCCCCCCCCCCGTCATAACACTGTGCCCCCCGTCATAACACTGTGCCCCCCGTCATAACACTGTGCCCCCGTCATAACACTGTGCCCCCCGTCATAACACTGTGCCCCCCGTCATAACACTGTGCCCCCCGTCATAACACTGTCACAACCCATAACACTATATAATGTATCATAACACTATATAATGTATCATAACCCCCATATCATAACACCATATCACAACACTATATAATGTATCACAACACTATATAATGTATCATAAACACTATATAATGTATCATAACACTATATAATGTATCATAACACTATATAATGTATCATAACACTATATAATGTATCATAACACTATATAATGTATCATAACACTATATAATATATAACACTATATAATGTATAACACTATATAATGTATCATAACACTATATAATGTATCATAACACTATATAATGTATCATAACACTATATAATGTATCATAACACTATATAATGTATCATAACACTATATAATGTATCATAACACTATATAATGTATCATAACACTATATAATGTATCACAACACTATATAATGTATCACAACACTATATAATGTATCACAACACTATATAATGTATCACAACACTATATAATGTATCACAACACTATATAATGTATCATAACACTATCCCATATCATAACACTATAATAATGTATCATAACACTATATAATGTATCATAACACTATATAATGTATCATAACACTATATAATGTATCATAACACTATATAATGTATCATAACACTATATAATGTATCATAACACTACTCCCATATCATAACACTATATAATGTATCATAACACTATATAATGTATCATAACACTATATAATGTATCATAATACTATATAATGTATCATAACACTACTCCCATATCATAATCAAATCAAATGTATTTATAAAGCCCTTCGTACATCAGCTTATGTCTCAAAGTGCTGTACAGAAACCCAGCCTAAAACCCCAAACAGCAAGCAATGCAGGTGTAGAAGCACGGTGGCTAGGAAAAACTCCCTAGAAAGGCCAAAACCTAGGAAGAAACCTAGAGAGGAACCAGGCTATGTGGGGTGGCCAGTCCTCTTCTGGCTGTGCCGGGTGGAGATTATAACAGAACATGGCCAAGATGTTCAAATGTTCCTAGATGACCAGCATGGTCGTATAATAATAAGGCAGAACAGTTGAAACTGGAGCAGCAGCACGGCCAGGTGGACTGGGGACAGCAAGGAGTCATGTCAGGTAGTCCTGGGGCATGGTCCTAGGGCTCAGGTCCTCCGAGAGAGAGAAAGAAAGAGAGAAAGAGAGAATTAGAGAACGCACATTTAGATTCACACAGGACACCGAATAGGACAGGAGAAGTACTCCAGATATAACAAACTGACCCTAGCCCCCCGACACATAAACTACTGCAGCATAAATACTGGAGGCTGAGACAGGAGGGGTCAGGAGACACTGTGGCCCCATCCGAGGACACCCCCGGACAGGGCCAAACAGGAAGGATATAACCCCACCCACTTTGCCAAAGCACAGCCCCCACACCACTAGAGGGATATCTTCAACCACCAACTTACCATCCTGAGACAAGGCTGAGTATAGCCCACAAAGATCTCCGCCATGGCACAACCCACAACCCAATAACACTACTTGCTAATGTAATTTCATAATTTCTATATGTGTTCATTAATTAAATTCACTTAGTCTATTTTATGAGAATTTGTATCTTATCAAAATAGATAATAGTATTTATTCTCGGAGCGCGCTGCCATGTAACCACGAACAACAGTTTATATACACAATATGACGTCATAGGTTATAAAATGTCCTTCCTCTTATCGACCAGGAGGAAACAGGTTCAAAAGTTTATTCCAACCCCCTCCCTCGCTCACCCCCTCACTCACCCCCCCCCTCGCTCACTCCCTCGCTCACCCCCTCGCTCAGCTCACTCCAGACACACACTTATATCAAGATTAAACTTCTATCACTATTCAGCAGACAGTTCCAGATAATGGAAAACACACACTGCCTTATCTAAACATCCCAGAGCTAAGTTGAGTCGGTTCAACCACAGGTTAACGACCCTTTCTGCTTACTTAATACCCACAATCCATTCCTCCCCAACCCAGTGGGAATGGTGTTTATTATGGTTAATTACCTCCTGTTTCATGCTACACAATCCCTTCCTTATGAATTCACATTATTAATCAGATATAATAAAACAGAGTAAAAGTTTCATTAGTTATAGTTCTATTTAAAATGTAGATATTTTTTAGTCATTATTCATACAATTCATAACACTACTCCCATATCACAACACTATATAAAGTATCATAACACTATATAAAGTATCATAACACTATATAAAGTATCACAACACTATATAAAGTATCATAACACTATATAAAGTATCATAACACTATATAATGTATCATAACACTATATAATGTATCATAACACTATATAATGTATCACAACACTATATAATGTATCATAACACTATATAATGTATCATAACACGACTCCCGTATCATAACCCTATATAATGTATCATAACACTATATAATGTATCATAACCCTACTCCCGTATCATAACACTAAAGTGGTACTTCATTTAAAAGTTGTGATCTTATGCCTCAACTTCTGTCATTGCATCACACTACCACAAGGGGGAGTTAGAACGCTGATATATCGCTAGTCTAAACTGTGGCACAAATTGGGGGATTGTTCACACCAAGCACAGCTATTTACACTATCCTTTTGTAAATGAATGGAGGTGGGAATGTTTCAGTCCGAGAGTCTCTCCTCTGGTGCTAGAGTCCTGCATCAGGCAACAACAACATTTAGCTGGCGGGTGGTCCAGGAGTTGAGAGAGAACTTGGGGAAATACAATGGCTCAATTACACTTGACATGAGAAGAGAAGGACTCCGTGTTTCAGAAACTCACTTGACATGTGAAGAGAAGAGACATGTGGACTGACGATTTTAGAAAAATTGGCACGGCAGCCTTCTGGTTTCTCTCCCTCTAAAAACAGAAATAAATCATTGTGTAGATAACTACCTGTCTTTATGTACTACAGTGGGAGAGTGATAGCCCCTCTATAGAAAGTGAGTTTCTGAAACACGGAGTCCTTCTCTACTGAGGAGAAGAAGAGACTGAATGAAAGAAGGCACCGCGAGGATAGGGGAGGGGGAAAAGATTGCCCATATTTTCAAGACCTGAGCTAGTTAATTTATTTAATTCATGAAATGTACTAGTTTATTTAGGCAATTTTAATATTCATCTAGGTTCGGCCTATTTAGTAGGCTATTTACAGCAACATCTATATTTGTCATCATAAAGCTGAGTGACTCGCTCATTTCTGGCTTTGGATCAAAATAAGTACCAACATTCTGTCTGATTAACTTGGTCAAAACATTTCTATATTGAAGACTAATCTGCTCATATTGGTTGTGTTCAATTATTGGTGGAGTCGTCATGGTTACACTGAAGAATGGAATCCAAATAAATCAAATCTTATTCATACTGAACAATTAGATGCGTGTCGCAAGCTTGTCGTTGTTCCTTTTTTAAAATGTTGCCTGCCTTTTATTTTGTGTGTGTGCGCGTGGTCGTTGTGTGTGTGTGTGTGTGTGGTCGTGGTGTGTGTGTCTGTGTGTGTGTGTGTGTGTGCGCGTGCACGTGTGTGTGTGTGGTGTGTTGCGTGTTGCGCGTGCGTGTGTTGTGTGTGTGTCTGTGTCTGTGGTGTCTGTGTGGTGTCTGTGTGGTGTCTGGTGTGTGTGTGTGGTGCGTGCGTGTGGTGCGTGTGTGGTGCGTGTGTGGTGTGTGCGTGTGGTGCGTGCGTGTGGTGTGTGCGTGTGTGTGTGTGTGTGTGGTGTGTGCGTGTGTGTGTGTGTGTGTGGTGTCTGTGTGTGTGTGTGTGCTGTGTGTGTGTGTAGGGCGGAGCGGGCAGCGGAGGGGCCGTCGTTCAGCGGTGTATGTAAGTGTTTCTCTCGGACTAAAGGACATGGCTTCATCACACCAGCCGATGGAGGCAGCGACATCTTTGTCCACATCTCAGAGTAAGTTTGTGGGTCACAGCCTCAACACACATTTAAAAAGATACTACCAGCTCCCACTCACGCAGTGATGAGGACGGTGACGAGGGGCAACGGTCTGCAGTTCACTCTGTGTCCTTCCACCTTTTTCATGGCGTCATTGGTCCCTGAGGTCCTAGTGCCCGTCTTTTAGAGAGGAGATTCTCTCTCTCTCTCTCTTCAAAAACAGGCTATTCGTGTGGTCCCTGTATCAGAAGTACAGAGTGATTGGTATAGCCGGTACTTTTAGTCATACACTCAGGGTATGTTTGTGGTCTGGCAAGTTGTGTACACGTGGTTCTAGGAGAGTTGAGTACATGTGGTTCTAGGAGAGTTGAGTACATGTGGTTCTAGGAGAGTTGAGTACATGTGGTTCTAGGAGAGTTGAGTACACGTGGTTCTAGGAGAGTTGAGTACACGTGGTTCTAGGAGAGTTGAGTACACGTGGTTCTAGGAGAGTTGAGTACACGTGGTTCTAGGAGAGTTGTCTACACGTGGTTCTAGGAGAGTTGTGTACACGTGGTTCTAGGAGAGTTGAGTACACGTGGTTCTAGGAGAGTTGAGTACACGTGGTTCTAGGAGAGTTGTGTACACGTGGTTCTAGGAGAGTTGAGTACACGTGGTTCTAGGAGAGTTGAGTACACGTGGTTCTAGGAGAGTTGTCTACACGTGGTTCTAGGAGAGTTGTCTACATGTGGTTCTAGGAGGGTTAAGTACACCTGGTTCTAGGAGAGTTGTCTACATGTGGTTCTAGGAGGGTTAAGTACACCTGGTTCTAGGAGAGTTGAGTACACGTAGTTCTAGGAGAGTTGAGTACACGTGGTTCTAGGAGAGTTGAGTACACGTGGTTCTAGGAGAGTTGAGTACACGTGGTTCTAGGAGAGTTGAGTACACGTGGTTCTAGGAGAGTTGAGTACACGTGGTTCTAGGAGAGTTGAGTACACGTGGTTCTAGGAGAGAAGACACGTGGTTCTAGGAGAAGTACAAACGTGGTTCTAGGAGAGGAGCACGTGGTTCTAGGAGATTGAGTACACGTGGTTCTAGGAGAGTTGAGTACAGTGGTTCTAGGAGAAGTACACGTGTTCTAGGAGAGTTGAGTACACGTGGTTCTAGGAGAGTTGAGTACACGTGGTTCTAGGAGAGTTGAGTACACGTGGTTCTAGGAGAGTTGAGTACACGTGGTTCTAGGAGAGTTGAGTACACGTGGTTCTAGGAGAGTTGAGTCACGTGGTTCTAGGAGAGTCTGAGTACACGTGGAGGAGAGTTGTCTACACTTGGTTCCTAGTACACGTGGTTCCACGTGGTTCTAGGAGAGTTTTACACGTGGTTCTAGAGAGTTGTCTAATGTGGTTCTAGGAGAGTTGTCTACATGGTTCTAGGAGAGTTGTCTATTTGACGTGGTTCTAGGAGAAGACGTGTCATTACAAGGAGGTTAATACACGTGGTTCTAGGAGATTGCTGCATGGTTCTGTATCACGTGGTTCTAGGAGAGTTGAGTACACGTGGTTCTAGGAGAGTTGTCTACATGTGGTTCTAGGAGGGTTAAGTACACCTGGTTCTAGGAGAGTTGTCTACATGTGGTTCTAGGAGGGTTAAGTACACCTGGTTCTAGGAGAGTTGAGTACACGTAGTTCTAGGAGAGTTGAGTACACGTGGTTCTAGGAGAGTTGAGTACACGTGGTTCTAGGAGAGTTGAGTACACGTGGTTCTAGGAGAGTTGAGTACACGTGGTTCTAGGAGAGTTGAGTACACGTGGTTCTAGGAGAGTTGAGTACACGTGGTTCTAGGAGAGTTGAGTACATGTGGTTCTAGGAGAGTTGAGTACACGTGGTTCTAGGAGAGTTGAGTACACGTGGTTCTAGGAGAGTTGAGTACACGTGGTTCTAGGAGAGTTGTGTACACGTGGTTCTAGGAGAGTTGAGTACACGTGGTTCTAGGAGAGTGTGAGTACACGTGGTTCTAGGAGAGTTGTTTACATGTGGTTCTAGGAGGGTTAAGTACAGATGGTTCTAGGAGAGTTTTCTAGGAGATGTACACGTGGTTCTAGGGAGGTACACGTGGTTCTAGGAGAGTTGAGTACACGTGGTTCTAGGAGAGTTTGAGTACACGTGGTTCTAGGAGACGTGGTTGAGTGTGTGGTTCTAGTTGAGAGTTAGGAGAGTACACGTGGTTCTAGGAGAGTTGGTTCAGGTGGTTCTAGGAGAGTTGAGTACACGTGGTTCTAGGAGAGTTGAGTACACGTGGTTCAGGAGAGTTGAGTACACGTGGTTCTAGGAGAGTGTGAGTTCAGTGGTTCTAGGAGAGTTGTGTGGTTTACACGTGGTTCTAGGAGAGTTGTACACGTGGTTCTAGGAGACACGTGGTTCTAGGAGAGTTTTACACGTGGTTCTAGGAGAGTTGTACACGTGGTTTGTCTACACGTGGTAGGAGGTGTCTTCAGTGGAGGAGAGTGTTACACGTGGTTCTAGGAGAGTTGTCTACACGTGGTTCAGATGGGAGGTGTGGTTCTAGGAGAGTTGTCTACACGTGGTTCTAGGAGAGTTGTGTTGGTTCTAGGAGAGTTGAGTACACGTGGTTCTAGGAGAGTTGTCTACATGTGGTTCTAGGAGGGTTAAGTACACCTGGTTCTAGGAGAGATGTCTACATGTGGTTCTAGGAGGGAGTACACCTGGTTCTAGGAGAGTTGAGTACAGTAGTTCTAGGAGAGTTGTACACGTGGTTCTAGGAGAGTTGAGTACACGTGGTTCTAGGAGAGTTGAGTACACGTGGTTTTCTAGGAGAGTTGAGAGTTCTAGGAGTGTACACGTGGTTCTAGGAGAGTTGAGTACACGTGGTTCTAGGAGATGGTACACGTGGTTCTAGGAGAGTTGAGTACACGATGGTTCTAGGAGGTTCTAGGAGAGTTGTGTACACGTGGTTCTAGGAGAGTTGTTTACATGTGGTTCTAGGAGGGTTAAGTTGGTTCTAGGAGAGTTGTCACATGTGGTTCTAGGAGGGTTTACACCTGGTTCTAGGAGAGTTGAGTCGTAGTTCTAGGAGAGTTGAGTACATGTGGTTCTAGGAGAGTTGAGTACATGTGGTTCTAGGAGAGTTGAGTACACGTGGTTCTAGGAGGGTTGAGTACACGTGGTTCTAGGAGAGTTGAGTACACGTGGTTCTAGGAGAGTTGAGTACACGTGGTTCTAGGAGAGTTGTGTACACGTGGTTCTAGGAGAGTTGTCTACACTTGGTTCTAGGAGAGAAGACAGATGTAAAAGAACAAACTGATAAAGAGGAGCATGTATTCTCATCTCTCCCTCCTCCCTCTACAGTATCGAGGGGGAATACGTGCCTATGGAAGGAGATGAGGTGAGCTATAAGGTGTGCTCCATCCCTCCCAAGTGCCAGAAGATCCAGGCGGTGGATGTCACCATCACCCACCTCAACCCAGGATCGAAGCACGAGACCTGGGGCGGGGCGCTGCTCAGCTCCTCCTGAGTCCCGGAGGTTTCTGGAGGGGAGAAATGTCAACAGGGAAAGGGTCCCCTTCTTTTTTTAGTTTTTGGGTTAATGCTTGTTGTGGGAGGGAATGGAAAGGTTGGTATTTGAATAGAGAAGACGTGTATCATTAGACAGGAAGGTTAATTAAATAAAGCTGCATCACTTCAACAAGACATGGTTCTCTGGTTTTTATTCACGGTTTGAACTAATACCACTGAGATCCTCAACGTGTTCAATTGGATTCAATTCCATAGTGCCTGTCGACCGATGCCACATTTCAAGCATTCTGCAGCGTTGTAGAGTTAATGCAACCTCTACCAACATGGTAACATTGCCTTTTTAAAAGCCGCATCGTCGACAACGCCTGATCAGATCGTGTTTCTCGGGCCTGTTTGAGAGTGTGATTGTTGAATAAAACAGAGGGTTCTGTTGAGAATGAGAGGTGTGTTTTCAGATGGGAGGTGTGTTTTCAGATGGGAGGTGTGTTTTCAGATGGGAGGTGTGTTTTCAGATGGGAGGTGTGTTTTCAGATGGGAGGTGTGTTTTCAGATGGGAGGTGTGTTTTCAGATGGGAGGTGTGTTTTCAGATGGGAGGTGTGTTTTTTCAGATGGGAGGTGTGTTTTCAGATGGGAGGTGTGTTTTCAGATGGTTTTGTTTTCAGATGGGAGGTGTGTTTTCAGATGGGAGGGTGTGTTTTCAGATGGGAGGGTGTGTTTTCAGATGGAGGTGTGTTTTCAGAGGAGAGTGTGTTTTCAGATGGGAGGTGTGTTTTCAGATGGGAGGTGTGTTTTCAGATGGGAGGTGTGTTTTCAGATGGGAGGTGTGTTTTCAGATGGGAGGTGTGTTTTCAGATGGGAGGTGTGTTTTCAGATGGGAGGTGTGTTTTCAGATGGGAGGTGTGTTTTCAGATGGGAGGTGTGTTTTCAGATGGGAGGTGTGTTTTCAGATGGGAGGTGTGTTTTCAGATGGGAGGTGTGTTTTCAGATGGGAGGTGTGTTTTTCAGATGTTTTCAGATGGGGTGTGTTTTCAGATGGGAGGTGTGTTTTCAGATGGGAGGTGTGTTTTCAGATGGGAGGTGTGTTTTCAGATGGGAGGTGTGTTTTCAGATGGGAGGTGTGTTTTCAGATGGGAGGTGTGTTTTCAGATGGGAGGTGTGTTTTCAGATGGGAGGTGTGTTTTCAGATGGGAGGTGTGTTTTCAGATGGGAGGTGTGTTTTCAGATGGGAGGGTGTGTTTTCAGATGGGAGGTGTGTTTTCAGATGGGAGGTGTGTTTTCAGATGGGAGGTGTGTTTTCAAATGGGAGGTGATGTTTTCAGATGGGAGGTGTGTTTTCAGATGGGAGGTGTGATGGGAGGTGTGTTTTCAGATGGGAGGTGTGTTTGTTTTCAGATGGGAGGTGTGTTTTCAGATGGGAGGTGTGTTTTCAGATGGGAGGTGTGTTTTCAGATGGGAGGTGTGTTTTCAGATGGGAGGTGTGTTTTCAGATGGGAGGTGTGTTTTCAGATGGGAGGTGTGTTTTCAGATGGGAGGTGTGTTTTCAGATGGGAGGTGTGTTTTCAGATGGGAGGTGTGTTTTCAGATGGGAGGTGTGTTTTCAGATGGGAGGTGTGTTTTCAGATGGGAGGGTGTTTTCAGATGGGAGGTGTGTTTTCAAATGGGAGGTGTGTTTTCAAATGGGAGGTGTGTTTTCAGATGGGAGGTGTGTTTTCAGATGGGAGGTGTGTTTTCAGATGGGAGGTGTGTTTTCAGATGGGAGGTGTGTTTTCAGATGGGAGGTGTGTTTTCAGATGGGATGGGAGGTGTGTTTTCAAATGGGAGGTGTGTTTTCAAATGGGAGGTGTGTTTTCAAATGGGAGGTGTGTTTTCAAATGGGAGGTGTGTTTTCAGATGGGAGGTGTGTTTTCAGATGGGAGGTGTGTTTTCAGATGGGAGGTGTGTTTTCAGATGGGAGGTGTGTTTTCAGATGGGAGGTGTGTTTTCAGATGGGAGGTGTGTTTTCAGATGGGAGGTGTGTTTTCAAATGGGAGGTGTGTTTTCAAATGGGAGGTGTGTTTTCAAATGGGAGGTGTGTTTTCAAATGGGAGGTGTGTTTTCAGATGGGAGGTGGGGTGTTTTCAGATGGGAGGTGTGTTTTCAGATGGGAGGTGTGTTTTCAGATGGGAGGTGTGTTTTCAGATGGGAGGTGTGTTTTCAGATGGGAGGTGGGTTTTCAGATGGGAGGTGCGTTTTCAGATGGGAGGGGTGTTTTCAGATGGGAGGTACCTTTTCAAATGGGAGATGTACTGGGAGGTGTTGGAAATGGGAGGTGTTGGAAATGGGAGGTGTTGGAAATGGGAGATGTACTGGGAGGTGTTGGAAATGGGAGATGTACTGGGAGGTGTTGGAAATGGGAGATGTACTGGGAGGTGTTGGAAATGGGAGTGTACTGGGAGGTGTTGGAAATGGGAGATGTACTGGGAGGTGTTGGAAATGGGAGGTGTACTGGGAGGTGTTGGAAATGGGAGGTGTTGGAAATGGGAGGTGTTGGAAATGGGAGGTGTTGAAATGGGAGGTGTTGGAAATGGGAGGTGTTGGAAATGGGAGGTGTTGGAAATGGGTGTTGAAATGGGAGGTGTTGGAAATGGGAGGTGTTGGAAATGGGAGGTGTTGGAAATGGGAGGTGTTGGAAATGGGAGGTGTTGGAAATGGGAGGTGTTGGAAATGGGAGATGTACTGTGAGGTGTTGGAAATGGGAGGTGTTGGAAATGGGAGGTGTTGGAAATGGGAGGTGTAATGGGAGGTGTTGGAAATGGGAGGTGTTGGAAATGGGAGGTGTTGGAAATGGGAGGTGTTGGAAATGGGAGGTGTTGGAAATGGGAGGTGTTGGAAATGGAACATATCTTCATGTTCCAGGTATGTAAAACATTTGAATGAATTCTTAACAGCATAAATCTCCATTTAGAATAGAGACGTGACGCTGCCTACTGCTCTGTCAGCTTTACAAATTCATTCATTTCGCCTGGATTTTATTTCTAGTCGATCAATATAAATAAATGTTTAACATGTTGTTCTTGTGTCTTATCACCTGAGAGACAGAATCAGTAGAGTCTTGGTTGTTAATGGGTTTGATCTAGTCTGTTATCAGTAGAGTCTTGGTTGTTAATGGGTTTGATCTAGTCTGTTATCAGTAGAGTCTTGGTTGTTGATGGGTTTGATCTAGTCTGTTATCAGTAGAGTCTTGGTTGTTAATGGGTTTGATCTAGTCTGTTATCAGTAGGGTGAAGTCTTGGTTGTTGATGGGTTTGATCTAGTCTGTTATCAGTAGGGTGAAGTCTTGGTTGTGGGTTTGATAGTCAGTTGTTGATGGGTTTGATCTAGGTGAAGTCTTGGTTGTTGATGGGTTTGATCTAGTCTGTTATCAGTAGAAGTCTTGGTTGTTGATGGGTTTGATCTAGTCTGTTATCAGTAGAGTCTTGGTTGTTAATGGGTTTGATCTAGTCTGTTATCAGTAGAGTCTTGGTTGTTGATGGGTTTGATCTAGTCTGTTATCAGTAGAGTCTTGGTTGTTGATGGGTTTGATCTAGTCTGTTATCAGTAGAGTCTTGGTTGTTAATGGGTTTGATCTAGTCTGTTATCAGTAGAGTCTTGGTTGTTGATGGGTTTGATCTAGTCTGTTATCAGTAGAGTCTTGGTTGTTGATGGGTTTGATCTAGTCTGTTATCAGTAGGGTGAAGTCTTGGTTGTTAATGGGTTTGATCTAGTCTGTTATCAGTAGAGTGAAGTCTTGGTTGTTGATGGGTTTGATCTAGTCTGTTATCAGTAGGGTGAAGTCTTGGTTGTTAATGGGTTTGATCTAGTCTGTTATCAGTAGAGTGAAGTCTTGGTTGTTGATGGGTTTGATCTAGTCTGTTATCAGTAGATGGGATCTAGTCTGTTATCTGAAGTCTTGGTTGTTGATGGGTTTGATCTAGTCTTATCAGTAGAGTCTTGGTTGTTGATGGGTTTGATCTAGTCTGTTATCAGTAGAGTCTTGGTTGTTAATGGGTTTGATCTAGTCTGTTATCAGTAGGGTGAAGTCTTGGTTGTTGATGGGTTTGTTCTAGTCTGTTATCAGTAGGGTGAAGTCTTGGTTGTTGATGGGTTTGATCTAGTCTGTTATCAGTAGAGTCTTGGCTGTTGATGGGTTTGATCTAGTCTGTTATCAGTAGAGTCTTGGTTGTTGATGGGTTTGATCTAGTCTGTTATCAGTAGGGTGAAGTCTTGGTTGTTGATGGGTTTGATCTAGTCTGTTATCAGTAGGGTGAAGTCTTGGTTGTTGATGGGTTTGATCTAGTCTGTTATCAGTAGGGGAAGTCTTGGTTGTTGATGGGTTTGATCTAGTCTGTTATCAGTAGGGTGAAGTCTTGGTTGTTGATGGGTTTGATCTAGTCTGTTATCAGTAGGGTGAAGTCTTGGTTGTTGATGGGTTTGATCTAGTCTGTTATCAGTAGAGTGAAGTCTTGGTTGTTGATGGGTTTGATCTAGTCTGTTATCAGTAGAGTCTTGGTTGTTGATGGGTTTGATCTAGTCTGTTATCAGTAGGGTGAAGTCTTGGTTGTTAATGGGTTTGATCTAGTCTGTTATCAGTAGAGTGAAGTCTTGGTTGTTGATGGGTTTGATCTAGTCTGTTATCAGTAGGGTGAAGTCTTGGTTGTTGATGGGTTTGATCTAGTCTGTTATCAGTAGAGTGAAGTCTTGGTTGTTGATGGGTTTGATCTAGTCTGTTATCAGTAGGGTGAAGTCTTGGTTGTTGATGGGTTTGATCTAGTCTTATCAGTAGAGTGAAGTCTTGGTTGTTGATGGGTTTGATCTAGTCTGTTATCAGTAGGGTGAAGTCTTGGTTGTTGATGGGTTTGATCTAGTCTGTTATCAGTAGAGTGAAGTCTTGGTTGTTGATGGGTTTGATCTAGTCTGTTATCAGTAGAGAAGTCTTGGTTGTTGATGGGTTTGATCTAGTCTGTTATCAGTAGAGAAGTCTTGGTTGTTAATGGGTTTGATCTAGTCTGTTATCAGTAGAGTCTTGGTTGTTGATGGGTTTGATCTCCGCTGTAAATGAAAGTAGACAGACAACAGAGCTGCATGCTGGTGCAGGGTGACTGTAGCAGCCTGTAGGGCCGGTGGTCAGCTCACAGTGGTTTCCTGTAAGGATCAGGATGCAGAGTGCAAAGGCTCTTTCTCATATCCTCTCTCCTCACAGTACATTGGAGAAGAAGGCCAGAGGGGAGGGACCTAGGACCTTCTCCTCCAATAAGGAGGTGGTCCAGATGCTCTAACAATTGAAATACATGTCCTCAAAGATAGAAGACTGTCGGGAAGAGGCGAGATCAGGAGGGACCAATGAGGAGGCAGATACGAGTGGAACAACAGGTCCTTGCTGTCCGGGATCCTTGGAACGTCCCAACTCTTTACTGACTTTATTGTCCCCACGGGGAAATGTTGTTGCAGTGTCATGTACACGTTTAAAGTGCTATTTAAATACAAATTGACAATACAAGTTCCATAACATTAAGAACACTAGCCTGCTGGGTCAATAGGAACACTAGCCTGCTGGGCCAATAGGAACACTAGCCTGCTGGGCCAATAGGAACACTAGCCTGCTGGGCCAATAGGAACACTAGCCTGCTGGGCCAATAGGAACACTAGCCTGCTGGGTCAATAGGAACACTAGCCTGCTGGGCCAATAGGAACACTAGCCTGCTGGGCCAATAGGAACACTAGCCTGCTGGGCCAATAGGAACACTAGCCTGCTGGGCCTATAGGAACACTAGCTTGCTGGGACAATAGGAACACTAGCCTGCTGGGCCAATAGGAACACTAGCCTGCTGGTCTTACTGGGTAAATAGGAACACTAGCCTGCTGGTCTTACTGGGTCAATAGGAACACTAGCCTGCTGGTCTTACTGGGTCAATAGGAACACTAGCCTGCTGGGCCAATAGGAACACTAGCCTGCTGGGTCAATAGGAACACTAGCCTGCTGGGTCAATAGGAACACTAGCCTGCTGGGCCAATAGGAACACTAGCTTGCTGGGCCAATAGGAACACTAGCTTGCTGGGACAAGAGGAACACTAGCCTGCTGGGCCAATAGGAACACTAGCCTGCTGGCTGGGTCAAGAGGAACACTAGCCTGCTGGTCTTACTGGGTCAATAGGAACACTAGCCTGCTGGTATTACTGGGTCAATAGGAACACTAGCCTGCTGGGCCAATAGGAACACTAGCCTGCTGGGCCAATAGGAACACTAGCCTGCTGGGCCAATAGGAACACTAGCCTGCTGGGCCAATAGGAACACTAGCCTGCTGGTCCAATAGGAACACTAGCCTGCTGGGTAGGAAAACTAGCCTGCTGGGTCAATAGGAACACTAGCCTGCTGGTCCAATAGGAACACTAGCCTGCTGGGCCAATAGGAACACTAGCCTGCTGGGCCAATAGGAACACTAGCCTGCTGGGCCAATAGGAACACTAGCCTGCTGGTCCAATAGGAACACTAGCCTGGGTCCAATAGGAACACTAGCCTGCTGGGTCAATAGGAACACTAGCCTGCTGGGTCCAATAGGAACACTAGCCTGCTGGGTCAATAGGAACACTAGCCTGCTGGGCCAATAGGAACACTAGCCTGCTGGGCCAATAGGAACACTAGCCTGCTGGGTCAATAGGAACACTAGCCTGCTGGGCCAATAGGAACACTAGCCTGCTGGGTCAATAGGAACACTAGCCTGCTGGGCCAATAGGAACACTAGCCTGCTGGTCCAATAGGAACACTAGCCTGCTGGGCCAATAGGAACACTAGCCTGCTGGGCCAATAGGAACACTAGCCTGCTGGGCCAATAGGAACACTAGCCTGCTGGGCCAATAGGAACACTAGCTTGCTGGGACAATAGGAACACTAGCCTGCTGGGCCAATAGGAACACTAGCCTGCTGGTCTTACTGGGCCAATAGGAACACTAGCCTGCTGGTCTTACTGGGCCAATAGGAACACTAGCCTGCTGGTCTTACTGGGTCAATAGGAACACTAGCCTGCTGGGCCAATAGGAACACTAGCCTGCTGGGTCAATAGGAACACTAGCCTGCTGGGTCAATAGGAACACTAGCCTGCTGGGCCAATAGGAACACTAGCCTGCTGGGCCAATAGGAACACTAGCCTGCTGGGCCAATAGGAACACTAGCCTGCTGGGCCAATAGGAACACTAGCCTGCTGGTCTTACTGGGTCAATAGGAACACTAGCCTGCTGGGCCAATAGGAACACTAGCCTGCTGGTCTTACTGGGTCAATAGGAACACTAGCCTGCTGGTCTTACTGGGTCAATAGGAACACTAGCCTGCTGGTCTTACTGGGTCAATAGGAACACTAGCCTGCTGGGCCAATAGGAACACTAGCCTGCTGGGTCAATAGGAACACTAGCCTGCTGGGCCAATAGGAACACTAGCCTGCTGGGCCAATAGGAACACTAGCCTGCTGGTCCAATAGGAACACTAGCCTGCTGGGTCAATAGGAACACTAGCCTGCTGGTCCAATAGGAACACTAGCCTGCTGGGTCAATAGGAACACTAGCCTGCTGGTCCAATAGGAACACTAGCCTGCTGGGTCAATAGGAACACTAGCCTGCTGGTCCAATAGGAACACTAGCCTGCTGGGCCAATAGGAACACTAGCCTGCTGGGCCAATAGGAACACTAGCCTGCTGGGCCAATAGGAACACTAGCCTGCTGGGCCAATAGGAACACTAGCCTGCTGGTCTTACTGGGTCAATAGGAACACTAGCCTGCTGGTCTTACTGGGCCAATAGGAACACTAGCCTGCTGGTCTTACTGGGTCAATAGGAACACTAGCCTGCTGGGCCAATAGGAACACTAGCCTGCTGGTCTTACTGGGTCAATAGGAACACTAGCCTGCTGGGCCAATAGGAACACTAGCCTGCTGGGCCAATAGGAACACTAGCCTGCTGGGCCAATAGGAACACTAGCCTGCTGGGCCAATAGGAACACTAGCCTGCTGGTCCAATAGGAACACTAGCCTGCTGGGTCAATAGGAACACTAGCCTGCTGGTCCAATAGGAACACTAGCCTGCTGGGTCAATAGGAACACTAGCCTGCTGGGCCAATAGGAACACTAGCCTGCTGGGCCAATAGGAACACTAGCCTGCTGGGCCAATAGGAACACTAGCCTGCTGGGCCAATAGGAACACTAGCCTGCTGGTCTTACTGGGCCAATAGGAACACTAGCCTGCTGGTCTTACTGGGCCAATAGGAACACTAGCCTGCTGGTCTTACTGGGCCAATAGGAACACTAGCCTGCTGGTCTTACTGGGCCAATAGGAACACTAGCCTGCTGGTCTTACTGGGTCAATAGGAACACTAGCCTGCTGGTCTTACTGGGCCAATAGGAACACTAGCCTGGCTGGGTCAATAGGAACACTAGCCTGCTGGGCAAATAGGAACACTAGCCTGCTGGGCCAATAGGAACACTAGCCTGCTGGGCCAAGAGGAACACTAGCCTGCTGGTCCAATAGGAACACTAGCCCTGCTGGGTCAATAGGAACACTAGCCTGCTGGGCCAATAGGAACACTAGCCTGCTGGGCCAATAGGAACACTAGCCTGCTGGGCCAATAGGAACACTAGCCTGCTGGGCCAATAGGAACACTAGCCTGCTGGGCCAATAGGAACACTAGCCTGCTGGGCCAATAGGAACACTAGCCTGCTGATCCAATAGGAACACTAGCCTGCTGGGTCAATAGGAACACTAGCCTGCTGGTCCAATAGGAACACTAGCCTGCTGGGCCAATAGGAACACTAGCCTGCTGGGCCAATAGGAACACTAGCCTGCTGGGCCAATAGGAACACTAGCCTGCTGGCTGGGTCAATAGGAACACTAGCCTGCTGGTCTTACTGGGCCAATAGGAACACTAGCCTGCTGGTCTTACTGGGTCAATAGGAACACTAGCCTGCTGGTCTTACTGGGTCAATAGGAACACTAGCCCTGGCTGGGTCAATAGGAACACTAGCCTGCTGGGCCAATAGGAACACTAGCCTGCTGGGTCAATAGGAACACTAGCCTGCTGGGTCAATAGGAACACTAGCCTGCTGGGCCAATAGGAACACTAGCCTGCTGGGCCAATAGGAACACTAGCCTGCTGGTCCAATAGGAACACTAGCCTGCTGGGTCAATAGGAACACTAGCCTGCTGGTCCAATAGGAACACTAGCCTGCTGGGCCAATAGGAACACTAGCCTGCTGGGCCAATAGGAACACTAGCCTGCTGGGCCAATAGGAACACTAGCCTGCTGGGCCAATAGGAACACTAGCCTGCTGGGACAATAGGAACACTAGCCTGCTGGGCCAATAGGAACACTAGCCTGCTGGTCTTACTGGGTCAATAGGAACACTAGCCTGCTGGTCTTACTGGGTCAATAGGAACACTAGCCTGCTGGTCTTACTGGGTCAATAGGAACACTAGCCTGCTGGGCCAATAGGAACACTAGCCTGCTGGGTCAATAGGAACACTAGCCTGCTGGGTCAATAGGAACACTAGCCTGCTGGGCCAATAGGAACACTAGCCTGCTGGTCTTACTGGGTCAATAGGAACACTAGCCTGCTGGGTCAATAGGAACACTAGCCTGCTGGGCCAATAGGAACACTAGCCTGCTGGGTCAATAGGAACACTAGCCTGCTGGGTCAATAGGAACACTAGCCTGCTGGGCCAATAGGAACACTAGCCTGCTGGTCTTACTGGGTCAATAGGAACACTAGCCTGCTGGTCTTACTGGGCCAATAGGAACACTAGCCTGCTGGGGCCAATAGGAACACAGCCTGCTGGTCCTACTGGGCCAATAGGAACACTAGCTGCTGCTGGTCTTACTGGGCCAATAGGAACACTAGCCTGCTGGGCCAATAGGAACACTAGCCTGCTGGGCCAATAGGAACACTAGCCCTGGCTGGGTCAATAGGAACACTAGCCTGCTGGGCCAATAGGAACACTAGCCTGCTGGGCCAATAGGAACACTAGCCTGCTGGGCCAATAGGAACACTAGCCTGCTGGGCCAATAGGAACACTAGCCTGCTGGTCCAATAGGAACACTAGCCTGCTGGGTCAATAGGAACACTAGCCTGCTGGTCCAATAGGAACACTAGCCTGCTGGGTCAATAGGAACACTAGCCTGCTGGGTCAATAGGAACACTAGCCTGCTGGGTCCAATAGGAACACTAGCCTGCTGGGCCAATAGGAACACTAGCCTGCTGGGCCAATAGGAACACTAGCCTGCTGGGCCAATAGGAACACTAGCCCTGGCTGGGCCAATAGGAACACTAGCCTGCTGGTCTTACTGGGCCAATAGGAACACTAGCCTGCTGGTCTTACTGGGCCAATAGGAACACTAGCCTGCTGGTCTTACTGGGCCAATAGGAACACTAGCCTGCTGGTCTTACTGGGTCAATAGGAACACTAGCCTGCTGGTCTTACTGGGCCAATAGGAACACTAGCCTGCTGGTCTTACTGGGTCAATAGGAACACTAGCCTGCTGGGCAATAGGAACACTAGCCTGCTGGGCCAATAGGAACACTAGCCTGCTGGGCCAATAGGAACACTAGCCTGCTGGTCCAATAGGAACACTAGCCTGCTGGTCTTACTGGGTCAATAGGAACACTAGCCTGCTGGGCCAATAGGAACACTAGCCTGCTGGGCCAATAGGAACACTAGCCTGCTGGGCCAATAGGAACACTAGCCTGCTGGGCCAATAGGAACACTAGCCTGCTGGGCCAATAGGAACACTAGCCTGCTGGGCCAATAGGAACACTAGCCTGCTGGGTCCAATAGGAACACTAGCCTGCTGGGTCAATAGGAACACTAGCCTGCTGGTCCAATAGGAACACTAGCCTGCTGGGCCAATAGGAACACTAGCCTGCTGGGCCAATAGGAACACTAGCCTGCTGGTCTTACTGGGTCAATAGGAACACTAGCCTGCTGGTCTTACTGGGCCAATAGGAACACTAGCCTGCTGGTCTTACTGGGTCAATAGGAACACTAGCCTGCTGGTCTTACTGGGTCAATAGGAACACTAGCCTGCTGGTCTTACTGGATCAATAGGAACACTAGCCTGCTGGGCCAATAGGAACACTAGCCTGCTGGGTCAATAGGAACACTAGCCTGCTGGGTCAATAGGAACACTAGCCTGCTGGGCCAATAGGAACACTAGCCTGCTGGGCCAATAGGAACACTAGCCTGCTGGTCCAATAGGAACACTAGCCTGCTGGGTCAATAGGAACACTAGCCTGCTGGTCCAATAGGAACACTAGCCTGCTGGGTCAATAGGAACACTAGCCTGCTGGTCCAATAGGAACACTAGCCTGCTGGGTCAATAGGAACACTAGCCTGCTGGGCCAATAGGAACACTAGCCTGCTGGGCCAATAGGAACACTAGCCTGCTGGGTCAATAGGAACACTAGCCTGCTGGTCCAATAGGAACACTAGCCTGCTGGGTCAATAGGAACACTAGCCTGCTGGGCCAATAGGAACACTAGCCTGCTGGTCAATAGGAACACTAGCCTGCTGGGCCAATAGGAACATTAGCCTGCTGGGCCAATAGGAACACTAGCCTGCTGGGCCAATAGGAACACTAGCCTGCTGGGCCAATAGGAACACTAGCTTGCTGGGCCAATAGGAACACTAGCCTGCTGGGCCAATAGGAACACTAGCCTGCTGGTCTTACTGGGTCAATAGGAACACTAGCCTGCTGGTCTTACTGGGTCAATAGGAACACTAGCCTGCTGGTCTTACTGGGTCAATAGGAACACTAGCCTGCTGGGCCAATAGGAACACTAGCCTGCTGTGTCAATAGGAACACTAGCCTGCTGGGTCAATAGGAACACTAGCCTGCTGGGCCAATAGGAACACTAGCCTGCTGGTCTTACTGGGTCAATAGGAACACTAGCCTGCTGGTCTTACTGGGCCAATAGGAACACTAGCCTGCTGGTCTTACTGGGTCAATAGGAACACTAGCCTGCTGGGCAAATAGGAACACTAGCCTGCAGGGCCAATAGGAACACTAGCCTGCTGGGCCAAGAGGAACACTAGCCTGCTGGTCCAATAGGAACTCTAGCCTGCTGGTCTTACTGGGTCAATAGGAACACTAGCCTGCTGGGCCAATAGGAACACTAGCCTGCTGGGCCAATAGGAACACTAGCCTGCTGGGCCAATAGGAACACTAGCCTGCTGGGCCAATAGGAACACTAGCCTGCTGGGCCAATAGGAACACTAGCCTGCTGGGCCAATAGGAACACTAGCCTGCTGGGCCAATAGGAACACTAGCCTGCTGTTTCAATAGGAACACTAGCCTGCTGGGTCCAATAGGAACACTAGCCTGCTGGGCCAATAGGAACACTAGCCTGCTGGGCCAATAGGAACACTAGCCTGCTGGGCCAATAGGAACACTAGCCTGCTGGTCTTACTGGGTCAATAGGAACACTAGCCTGCTGGTCTTACTGGGCCAATAGGAACACTAGCCTGCTGGTCTTACTGGGTCAATAGGAACACTAGCCTGCTGGTCTTACTGGGTCAATAGGAACACTAGCCTGCTGGTCTTACTGGGTCAATAGGAACACTAGCCTGCTGGGCCAATAGGAACACTAGCCTGCTGGGTCAATAGGAACACTAGCCTGCTGGGTCAATAGGAACACTAGCCTGCTGGGCCAATAGGAACACTAGCCTGCTGGGCCAATAGGAACACTAGCCTGCTGGTCCAATAGGAACACTAGCCTGCTGGGTCAATAGGAACACTAGCCTGCTGGTCCAATAGGAACACTAGCCTGCTGGGTCAATAGGAACACTAGCCTGCTGGTCCAATAGGAACACTAGCCTGCTGGGTCAATAGGAACACTAGCCTGCTGGGCCAATAGGAACACTAGCCTGCTGGTCCAATAGGAACACTAGCCTGCTGGGTCAATAGGAACACTAGCCTGCTGGTCCAATAGGAACACTAGCCTGCTGGGCCAATAGGAACACTAGCCTGCTGGGCCAATAGGAACACTAGCCTGCTGGGCCAATAGGAACACTAGCCTGCTGGGTCAATAGGAACACTAGCCTGCTGGTCCAATAGGAACACTAGCCTGCTGGGTCAATAGGAACACTAGCCTGCTGGTCCAATAGGAACACTAGCCTGCTGGGCCAATAGGAACACTAGCCTGCTGGGCCAATAGGAACACTAGCCTGCTGGGCCAATAGGAACACTAGCCTGCTGGTCCAATAGGAACACTAGCCTGCTGGGCCAATAGGAACACTAGCCTGCTGGTCCAATAGGAACACTAGCCTGCTGGGTCAATAGGAACACTAGCCTGCTGGTCCAATAGGAACACTAGCCTGCTGGGCCAATAGGAACACTAGCCTGCTGGGCCAATAGGAACACTAGCCTGCTGGGTCAATAGGAACACTAGCCTGCTGGTCCAATAGGAACACTAGCCTGCTGGGCCAATAGGAACACTAGCCTGCTGGGCCAATAGGAACACTAGCCTGCTGGGCCAATAGGAACACTAGCCTGCTGGGCCAATAGGAACACTAGCCTGCTGGTCTTACTGGGTCAATAGGAACACTAGCCTGCTGGTCTTACTGGGCCAATAGGAACACTAGCCTGCTGGTCTTACTGGGTCAATAGGAACACTAGCCTGCTGGTCTTACTGGGTCAATAGGAACACTAGCCTGCTGGTCTTACTGGGTCAATAGGAACACTAGCCTGCTGGTCTTACTGGGCCAATAGGAACACTAGCCTGCTGGTCTTACTGGGCCAATAGGAACACTAGCCTGCTGGGCCAATAGGAACATTAGCCTGCTGGGCCAATAGGAACACTAGCCTGCTGGTCTTACTGGGTCAATAGGAACACTAGCCTGCTGGGCCAATAGGAACACTAGCCTGCTGGGCCAATAGGAACACTAGCCTGCTGGGCCAATAGGAACACTAGCCTGCTGGGCCAATAGGAACACTAGCCTGCTGGTCTTACTGGGTCAATAGGAACACTAGCCTGCTGGTCTTACTGGGCCAATAGGAACACTAGCCTGCTGGTCTTACTGGGCCAATAGGAACACTAGCCTGCTGGGCCAATAGGAACATTAGCCTGCTGGGCCAATAGGAACACTAGCCTGCTGGTCCAATAGGAACACTAGCCTGCTGGGCCAATAGGAACACTAGCCTGCTGGGTCAATAGGAACACTAGCCTGCTGGTCCAATAGGAACACTAGCCTGCTGGGTCAATAGGAACACTAGCCTGCTGGTCCAATAGGAACACTAGCCTGCTGGGACAATAGGAAAACTAGCCTGCTGGGACAATAGGAACACTAGCCTGCTGAGCCCCTCTATCCAGGGTTTGGGGTTTGGTATGAATCCTCAGTGTCCCTGTGTCTAACACACTGAGCCCCTCTATCCAGGGGTTTGGGTTTGGTATGAATCCTCAGTGTCCCTGTGTCTAACACACTGAGCCCCTCTATCCAGGGTTTTGGTATGAATCCTCAGTGTCCCTGTGTCTAACACACTGAGCCCCTCTATCCAGGGTTTGGTATGAATCCTCAGTGTCCCTGTGTCTAACACACTGAGCCCCTCTATCCAGGGTTTTGGTATGAATCCTCAGTGTCCCTGTGTCTAACACACTGAGCCCCTCTATCCAGGGTTTTGGTATGAATCCTCAGTGTCCCTGTGTCTAACACACTGAGCCCCTCTATCCAGGGTTTTGGTATGAATCCTCAGTGTCCCTGTGTCTAACACACTGAGCCCCTCTATCCAGGGTTTTGGTATGAATCCTCAGTGTCCCTGTGTCTAAACACTGAGCCCCTCTATCCAGGGTTTGGTATGAATCCTCAGTGTCCCTGTGTCTAACACACTGAGCCCCTCTATCCAGGGTTTTGGGTTTGGTATGAATCCTCAGTGTCCCTGTGTCTAACACACTGAGTCCCTCTATCCAGGGTTTGGTATGAATCCTCAGTGTCCCTGTGTCTAACACACTGAGCCCCTCTCTCCAGGGTTTGGTATGAATCCTCAGTGTCCCTGTGTCTAACACACTGAGCCCCTCTATCCAGGGTTTTGGTATGAATCCTCAGTGTCCCTGTGTCTAACACACTGAGCCCCTCTATCCAGGGTTTTGGTATGAATCCTCAGTGTCCCTGTGTCTAACACACTGAGCCCCTCTATCCAGGGTTTTGGTATGAATCCTCAGTGTCCCTGTGTCTAACACACTGAGCCCCTCTATCCAGGGTTTTGGTATGAATCCTCAGTGTCACTGTGTCTAACACACTGAGCCCCTCTATCCAGGGTTTGGTATGAATCCTCAGTGTCCCTGTGTCTAACACACTGAGCCCCTCTATCCAGGGTTTTGGTATGAATCCTCAGTGTCCCTGTGTCTAACACACTGAGCCCCTCTATCCAGGGTTTTGGTATGAATCCTCAGTGTCCCTGTGTCTAACACACTGAGCCCCTCTATCCAGGGTTTTGGTATATATCCTCAGTGTCCCTGTGTCTAACACACTGAGCCCCTCTATCCAGGGTTTGGTATGAATCTTCAGTGTCCCTGTGTCTAACACACTGAGCCCCTCTATCCAGGGTTTTGGGTTTGGTATGAATCCTCAGTGTCCCTGTGTCTAACACACTGAGCCCCTCTATCCAGGGTTTTGGTATGAATCCTCAGTGTCCCTGTGTCTAACACACTGAGCCCCTCTATCCAGGGTTTTGGTATGAATCCTCAGTGTCCCTGTGTCTAACACACTGAGCCCCTCTATCCAGGGTTTGGTATGAATCCTCAATGTCCCTGTGTCTAACACACTGAGCCCCTCTATCCAGGGTTTGGGGTTTGGTATGAACCCTCAGTGTCCCTGTGTCTAACACACTGAGCCCCTCTATCCAGGGTTTTGGTATGAATCCTCAGTGTCCCTGTGTCTAACACACTGAGTCCCTCTATCCAGGGTTTGGGGTTTGGTATGAATCCTCAGTGTTCCTGTGTCTAACACACTGAGTCCCTCTATCCAGGGTTTTGGGTTTGGTATGAATCCTCAGTGTCCCTGTGTCTAACACACTGAGCCCCTCTATCCAGGGTTTTGGTATGAATCCTCAGTGTCCCTGTGTCTAAACACTGAGCCCCTCTATCCAGGGGTTTTGGTATGAATCCTCAGTGTCCCTGTGTCTAACACACTGAGCCCCTCTATCCAGGGTTTTGGTATGAATCCTCAGTGTCCCTGTGTCTAACACACTGAGTCCCTCTATCCAGGGTTTTGGTATGAATCCTCAGTGTCCCTGTGTCTAACACACTGAGCCCCTCTATCCAGGGTTTTGGGTTTGGTATGAACTCCAGTGTCCCTGTGTCTAACACACTGAGCCCCTCTATCCAGGGTTTTGGTATGAATCCTCAGTGTCCCTGTGTCTAACACACTGAGCCCCTCTATCCAGGGTTTTGGTATGAATCCTCAGTGTCCCTGTGTCTAACACACTGAGCCCCTCTATCCAGGGTTTGGTATGAATCCTCAGTGTCCCTGTGTCTAACACACTGAGCCCCTCTATCCAGGGGTTTGGTATGAATCCTCAGTGTCCCTGTGTCTAACACACTGAGCCCCTCTATCCAGGGTTTTGGTATGAATCCTCAGTGTCCCTGTGTCTAACACACTGAGCCCCTCTATCCAGGGTTTTGGTATGAATCCTCAGTGTCCCTGTGTCTAACACACTGAGCCCCTCTATCCAGGGTTTTGGTATGAATCCTCAGTGTCCCTGTGTCTAACACACTGAGCCCCTCTATCCAGGGTTTTGGTATGAATCCTCAGTGTCCTGTGTCTAACACACTGAGCCCCTCTATCCAGGGGTTTGGTATGAATCCTCAGTGTCCCTGTGTCTAACACACTGAGCCCCTCTATCCAGGGTTTTGGTATGAATCCTCAGTGTCCCTGTGTCTAACACACTGAGCCCCTCTATCCAGGGGTTTGGTATGAATCCTCAGTGTCCCTGTGTCTAACACACTGAGTCCCTCTATCCAGGGTTTTGGTATGAATCCTCAGTGTCCCTGTGTCTAAACACTGAGCCCCTCTATCCAGGGGTTTGGTATGAATCCTCAGTGTCCCTGTGTCTAACACACTGAGTCCCTCTATCCAGGGTTTTTGGGTTTGGTATGAATCCTCAGTGTCCCTGTGTCTAACACACTGAGCCCCTCTATCCAGGGTTTTGGTATGAATCCTCAGTGTCCCTGTTTCTAACACACTGAGCCCCTCTATCCAGGGTTTTGGTATGAATCCTCAGTGTCCCTGTGTCTAACACACTGAGCCCCTCTATCCAGGGGTTTGGTATGAATCCTCAGTGTCCCTGTGTCTAACACACTGAGCCCCTCTATCCAGGGTTTGGGGTTTGGTATGAACCCTCAGTGTCCCTGTGTCTAACACACTGAGCCCCTCTATCCAGGGTTTTGGTATGAATCCTCAGTGTCCCTGTGTCTAACACACTGAGTCCCTCTATCCAGGGTTTGGGGTTTGGTATGAATCCTCAGTGTCCTGTGTCTAACACACTGAGTCCCTCTATCCAGGGTTTTGGGTTTGGTATGAATCCTCAGTGTCCCTGTGTCTAACACACTGAGCCCCTCTATCCAGGGTTTTGGTATGAATCCTCAGTGTCCCTGTGTCTAAACACTGAGCCCCTCTATCCAGGGGTTTTGGTATGAATCCTCAGTGTCCCTGTGTCTAACACACTGAGCCCCTCTATCCAGGGTTTTGGTATGAATCCTCAGTGTCCCTGTGTCTAACACACTGAGTCCCTCTATCCAGGGTTTTGGTATGAATCCTCAGTGTCCCTGTGTCTAACACACTGAGCCCCTCTATCCAGGGTTTTGGGTTTGGTATGAATCCTCAGTGTCCCTGTGTCTAACACACTGAGCCCCTCTATCCAGGGTTTTGGTATGAATCCTCAGTGTCCCTGTGTCTAACACACTGAGCCCCTCTATCCAGGGTTTTGGTATGAATCCTCAGTGTCCCTGTGTCTAACACACTGAGCCCCTCTATCCAGGGTTTTGGTATGAATCCTCAGTGTCCCTGTGTCTAACACACTGAGCCCCTCTATCCAGGGTTTTGGTATGAATCCTCAGTGTCCCTGTGTCTAACACACTGAGCCCCTCTATCCAGGGTTTTGGTATGAATCCTCAGTGTCCCTGTGTCTAACACACTGAGTCCCTCTATCCAGGGTTTTGGGTTTGGTATGAATCCTCAGTGTCCCTGTGTCTAACACACTGAGCCCCTCTATCCAGGGTTTGGGGTTTGGTATGAATCCTCAGTGTTCCTGTGTCTAACACACTGAGCCCCTCTATCCAGGGTTTTGGGTTTGGTATGAATCCTCAGTGTCCCTGTGTCTAACACACTGAGCCCCTCTATCCAGGGTTTTGGTATGAATCCTCAGTGTCCCTGTGTCTAAACACTGAGCCCCTCTATCCAGGGTTTTGGTATGAATCCTCAGTGTCCCTGTGTCTAACACACTGAGCCCCTCTATCCAGGGTTTTGGTATGAATCCTCAGTGTCCCTGTGTCTAACACACTGAGTCCCTCTATCCAGGGTTTTTTTGGTATGAATCCTCAGTGTCCCTGTGTCTAACACACTGAGCCCCTCTATCCAGGGTTTTGGGTTTGGTATGAATCCTCAGTGTCCCTGTGTCTAACACACTGAGCCCCTCTATCCAGGGTTTTGGTATGAATCCTCAGTGTCCCTGTGTCTAACACACTGAGCCCCTCTATCCAGGGTTTTGGTATGAATCCTCAGTGTCCCTGTGTCTAACACACTGAGCCCCTCTATCCAGGGTTTTGGTATGAATCCCTCAGTGTCCCTGTGTCTCAGTGTCCCACACTGAGCCCCTCTATCCAGGGTTTTGGTATGAATCCTCAGTGTCCCTGTGTCTAACACACTGAGCCCCTCTATCCAGGGTTTTGGTATGAATCCTCAGTGTCCCTGTGTCTAACACACTGAGCCCCTCTATCCAGGGGTTTTGGTATGAATCCTCAGTGTCCCTGTGTCTAACACACTGAGCCCCTATCCTATGAATCCTCAGTGTCCCTGTGTCTAAAACACTGAGCCCCTCTATCCAGGGTTTTGGTATGAATCCTCAGTGTCCCTGTGTCTAACACACTGAGCCCCTCTATCCAGGGTTTTGGTATGAATCCTCAGTGTCCCTGTGTCTAACACACTGAGCCCCTCTATCCAGGGGTTTGGTATGAATCCTCAGTGTCCCTGTGTCTAACACACTGAGCCCCTCTATCCAGGGTTTGGTATGAATCCTCAGTGTCCCTGTGTCTAACACACTGAGCCCCTCTATCCAGGGTTTTGGTATGACTCCTCAGTGTCCCTGTGTCTAACACACTGAGCCCCTCTATCCAGGGTTTGGTATGAATCCTCAGTGTCCCTGTGTCTAACACACTGAGTCCCTCTATCCAGGGGTTTGGTATGAATCCTCAGTGTCCCTGTGTCTAACACACTGAGCCCCTCTATCCAGGGTTTTGGTATGAATCCTCAGTGTCCCTGTGTCTAACACACTGAGCCCCTCTATCCAGGGGTTTGGTATGAATCCTCAGTGTCCCTGTGTCTAACACACTGAGCCCCTCTATCCAGGGGTTTGGTATGAATCCTCAGTGTCCCTGTGTCTAACACACCTAGCCCCTCTATCCAGGGTTTGGTATGAATCCTCAGTGTCCCTGTGTCTAACACACTGAGCCCCCCTATCCAGGGGTTTGGTGTGTCTGGTGAAAACGTTTCATTAGGAAAGCTTGGATCTTATTGTTATTGACTGACGTTTGTAAATAATGACATTTGTAGAATGTTTATTTTTGTCAAATTGTTGATTCAACAACCAATCAACAAGCTACTGTTTGAACTCAGTTCCTGGTTCAACAACCAATCAACAAGCTACTGTTTGAACTCAGTTCCTGGTTCGGATAAAGAAAAATAAAGCTGCTGTTTTAAAACACATGAAATATGTTGACTTTTGTTGTTGTTATGTTGTTGTTTGTTGTTGTTTGTTATGTTGTTGTTTGTTATGTAAGAAGAATGGAGCTGTTAAATAAATGTAGTGTTTGGTTGAAACCAACACAACACACACTTACACCCCTCTCCATTGTTGTAGACACAACACACACTTACACCCCTCTCCATTGTTGTAGACACAACACACACACTTACACCCCTCTCCATTGTTGTAGACACAACACACACACTTACACCCCTCTCCATTGTTGTAGACAAGGCCAAAACAGAACCATATGATAATGAACACACAAACTCCAGGGGAATTCATTAAAATGTGATTCTGGGTTTTTATTTTAGGATACATAAAGAGGATGCTTCATAGACAACAATAATTAAGAGATCTGCAATAACCTTTAACCTCACGGAACAATGTAAACAAACATAGCAATGATTCTACTGTTGTTAAGGGTTAACAGGAAATCAGCTCTCTCTCTATACAATACTGATTGGGCTGGTTAACAAGACAGGTATCATCATCACTGTCATCATCATCATCATCACCGTCATCATCATCATCATCACCGTCATCATCATCATCGTCATCATCACTGTCATCATCATCACCGTCATCACTGTCATCATCATCATCACTGTCATCGTCATCATCACTCATCATCATCACTGTCATCATCACTGTCATCATCATCACCGTCATCATCACGGTCATCATCATCATCATCATCATCATCACTGTCATCTTCATCATCATCATCATCATTGTCATCATCATCATCACTGTCATCACTGTCATCATCATCACTGTCATCATCATCATCATCATGGCCATATTATAAAGCTTCTACAGTGCTGATGCTGAAGCCGTCTCCTTGGTGCTACTGCTGCTATCTCAACCTGTTCATAACATTTAAAAACAACAACAGGCATTCAGAACCACGTCGACACCTTGTGCTGTACATCAATAATGAGTCCAGTCGTTTCAGGAGGAAACCGGATGAATATGGCAAGATGCACTCTAATACGACTACGTCCCAAACAAGTCAACGAATATAATACATCTTTTTATATTAGCGGTCCTGACTGCAAAAAAACCTGCCTTCAATTTAAACATGGGTATATCTGTAGGTAAGTATGGTTATGTGTTAATAAGTAGGGGTTTAAAATAGACGGTTAGCCCTGACGTACAGAGAGTCTGGAACCCAGTTCTCCATTCCTTCAACCCCAAAGGAAGTTCAGGAACAACAACATGCAGACACCCTACATCATCTAATATAATATTCTTCCTTCACAAAATCCCAAATGTCTGACTTGGATTTATCTCAACCCCAAAAAAGGAAACATAATTGTTCTGTTTAAAAAAGAGCTAGGACACTCAGAGGACATCTCAAGGGTCAGGGGTTAAAAATCGGTGTGCGGCGGCCATTTTGTATCACTACAACATGGTTTAGGTTAGCTTGCTGATAACCACTCCTGTTAGGTGTGTTTGTCCTGAAATATCTCACTGTGCCTTCCTCTGTTAGGGAGTTGGAGGGTTTGTGTGATATGACCTAAAATATGACTATGTTTTGTGCTTGTGCCTTTTTGCAGGCGTATCATTAGGACATTACTGGGACATGAGGAATGCTAGGACTGCCACATGAGCAATGGGACAAATTCAAGTGTGTGTGTTTGAGTATGTGTTAAAGGGATACTTCGGGATTGTGGCAGTGAGGCCCTTTATCTACTTTCCCCAGAGTCAGATAAACTCCTGGATACCAGTTTTATGTCTCTGTGTCCAGGTTGAAGGAAGTTAGAGGTAGTTTCACGAGCCAACGTTTCCAGTCATTGCGCTAGCGCTAGTTAGCAATTGCGCTAACGCTAGTTAGCAATTGCGCTAGTTAGCAACTTCTTTCAAACAGCACACAGATAACATAAAAAAAATGGTATCAACGAGTATCATCTGACTCTGGGGAAGGAGAAAAAAAAGGGCTTCATTGCCAAAATCCCGTAGCATCCCTTTTAAGTGTATGCGTTACTGTGTGAACCTCTGTTATAGGTTAAGACTCTCGTGCTTCCCCTCTCCTACACCGCGTCCCCAGTTGGTCTCGGCCCTATGTTGGGGTTTTGGCCCAGTCCAGTGGGGGACGGTACCCGGGACAGCGTTCTAGTTGTGTTCTGCCAGGACGTCGCTGAACACGTTCAGGAACATGTGAACATGGTACTCTTTAAACACCAGAGCAGGACGGAACCGGATGGACCGATCTCCACAGCCACCCAGCAGAACACCTGGGAGACAGACAGAGAAGATGAGAGGTTACACAGAAGGTCACCAGCGTGGAGTGTGTATAGGAGTGTGTATGTGAATGTGAGTGCGTATAGGAGTGCGTATAGGAGTGCGTATAGGAGTGTGTACGCAGGTTTTTCTCTCTATCGATCTGTCCATCCATATCTGTGTGTGTGGGTTGTGTGTTTGTACACGGGCGTATCCCTATCAATCCATCTGTGTGTGTGTGTGTGTGTGTGTGTGTGTGTGTGTGTGTGTGTGTGTGTGTGTGTGTGTGTGTGTGTGTGTGTGTGTGAGTAGTGTGTCTTACCCTTGTCCCGGGCTTTGAGGAGGATGCTGTTTCGTGTGGCGTCATCACGGATGTCGATGGCACAGAATGTCCCCTGTCCCCGAGCACTGCTCAACAGGTTAGGGTACTGGTCCTGAAGGAGGGGTACAGACGTTAGCATGCACAGACAACGTCTCTGGTACCTGTAGTTGGTAGAGTCTCTGTCTCTGGTACCTGTAGTTGGTAGAGTCTCTGGTACCTGTAGTTGGTAGAGTCTCTGGTACCTGTAGTTGGTACAGTCTCTGGTACCTGTAGTTGGTAGAGTCTCTGTCTCTACTACCTGTAGTTGGTAGAGTCTCTGGCACCTGTAGTTGGTAGAGTCTCTAGTACATGTAGTTGGTAGAGTCTCTAGTACATGTAGTTGGTAGAGTCTCTAGTACATGTAGTTGGTAGAGTCTCTAGTACCTGTAGTTGGTAGAGTCTCTAGTACCTGTAGTTGGTAGAGTCTCTGTCTCTGGTACCTGTAGTCGGTAGAGTCTTTGTCTCTAGTACATGTAGTTGGTAGAGTCTCTGTCTCTGGTACCTGTAGTTGGTAGAGTCTCTGTCTCTGGTACCTGTAGTTGGTAGAGTCTCTGTCTCTGGTACCTGTAGTTGGTAGAGTCTCTGTCTTTGGTACCTGTAGTTGGTAGAGTCTCTGGTACCTGTAGTTGGTAGAGTCTCTGGTACCTGTAGTTGGTAGAGTCTCTGTCTCTAGTACCTGTAGTTGGTAGAGTAACTGGTAGTCGGTAGAGTCTCTGTCTCTAGTAGAGTCTCTAGTACCTGTAGTTGGTAGAGTCTCTAGTACCTGTAGTTGGTAGAGTCTCTAGTACCTGTAGTTGGTAGAGTCTCTAGTACCTGTAGTTGGTAGAGTCTCTAGTACCTGTAGTTGGTAGAGTCTCTAGTACCTGTAGTTGGTAGAGTCTCTAGTACCTGTAGTTGGTAGAGTCTCTAGTACCTGTAGTTGGTAGAGTCTCTAGTACCTGTAGTTGGTAGAGTCTCTGTCTCTAGTACCTGTAGTTGGTAGAGTCTCTAGTACCTGTAGTTGGTAGAGTCTCTGTCTCTAGTACCTGTAGTTGGTAGAGTCTCTACTACCTGTAGTTGGTAGAGTCTCTAGTACCTGTAGTTGGTAGAGTCTCTAGTACCTGTAGTTGGTAGAGTCTCTAGTACCTGTAGTTGGTAGAGTCCCTGTCTCTAGTACCTGTAGTTGGTAGAGTCTCTAGTACCTATAGTTGGTAGTGTCTCTAGTACCTGTAGTTGGTAGTGTCTCTAGTACCTGTAGTTGGTAGAGTCTCTAGTACCTGTAGTTGGTAGTGTCTCTAGTACCTGTAGTTGGTAGAGTCTCTAGTACCTGTAGTTGGTAGAGTCTCTAGTACCTGTAGTTGGTAGAGTCCCTGTCTCTAGTACCTGTAGTTGGTAGAGTCTCTGTCTC
>NW_024609183.1:67500-118338 GCF_018296145.1 Oncorhynchus tshawytscha
TGTCTATTTCTCCATTTACAGTAGTATAATCCTGTGTCTATTTCTCCATTTACAGTAGTATAATCACGTGTCTATTTCTCCATTTACAGTAGTATAATCCTGTGTCTATTTCTCCATTTACAGTAGTATAATCACATGTCTATTTCTCCATTTACAGTAGTATAATCATGTGTCTATTTCTCCATTTACAGTAGTATAATCACGTGTCTATTTCTCCATTTACAGTAGTATAATCATGTCAGATTTGTTTATGGGCTGGTATTACATGCTTTTAAAATAGCACTTCCAGTTTGAATGGGAATACCGGGAAGATTGGTAGATTCTCAGGAAAATAATAAATCCTAACACATACACACACACACACACCTCCTCCAGGCAGCGGGCCTCTTCCTGTGCGTTCTCCCGTGTGAACTCCTCCAGAGGGTACTTCAGTTTAGGGAAGGGAGCGATCGGCCAATCAAATGACGGCACATCCAGCTTGTGGATGGCCTTGGAGTGCGTCGTTGCCAAGCAACCTGAAAACAGATCAGACACCGTGAGTTGTTGTTTTAAAGGAGTGGGGCAGTCCTACCCTCGTTCGAGCATCCTGATCTGGCGAGCTTACATTCTGTTATGCTACCTGCAAAACTAAATGAGAGCGCAGGATGGTGGATCTTAACTGACTTGTCGAGTTAAATAAAGGTTAAATAAAAAAATATTAAAAACATCAGGATACATCAGGAAGTTCTCAGAATGGTGGATCAGGAAGTCCTCAGGATGGTGGATCAGGAAGTCCACAGGATGGTGGATCAGGAAGTCCTCAGGATGGTGGATCAGAATAGGGCAGTCCTCAGGATGGTGGATCAGGAAGTTCTCAGGATGGTGGATCAGGATAGGGAAGTCTTCAGGATGGTGGATCAGGATAGGGAAGTCCTCAGGATGGTGGATCAGAATAGGGAAGTCTTCAGGATGGTGGATCAGGATAGAGCAGTCCTCAGAATGGTGGATCAGAATAGGGCAGTCCTCAGGATGGTGGATCAGGAAGTCCTCAGGATGGTGGATCAGGAAGTCCTCAGGATGGTGGATCGGGATAGGGAAGTCCCACTCCTTTTGTATTCTATTGTATTTGTTTGGCTACCCAGCCAGTCTTCATGGTGCACATTGAAGTCGCCCACCAGCATGACAGTTGTTTGGCTACCCAGCCAGTCTTCATTGAAGTTGCCCGCCAGCATGACAGAATGTGCACCAAACTCTGTCATTTTGGATTTCAGTGTCTAGGTCTGTAAAACAGCTCCTATGAGCAGCTTCTGGGAGTGTAAGGTGACTAGAAGCCATGTCTTTTAGGTCTTTGTGTGTCTCACGGTGGATGGCGATTTCTTCCAACCAATACACTGCAAAGCCACCTCCTGATGAGGCAGGTCTGTTATGTTACTTTCATTCAACAATAAGATGTGTAAGATATTTAACCTTACTGACCCATTGTTCTGCCATGAAATCCACCCATAAATGACAGGATGCTGAAGTCTGGACAGCCAGGACTCTGAGAGAGAACAAGAGAGAGAGGAGAGGGGGAGAGAACAAGAGAGAGAGAGGAGAGGGGGAGAGAACAAGACAGAGAGAGGAGAGGGGGAGAGAACAAGACAGAGAGAGGAGAGGGGGAGAGAACAAGACAGAGAGAGGAGAGGGGGGAGAGAGAACAAGAGAGAGAGAACAGAGAGAGGAGGGGGAGAGAACATGAGAGAGAGGAGAGGGGGGAGAGAACATGAGAGAGAGGAGAGGGGGAGAGAACATGAGAGAGAGGAGAGGGGGAGAGAACAAGAGAGAGAGAGAGAGGGGGAGAGAACAGACACCTGAGGGTTGTTGAGAGAGAGGAGAGCTTGTGGGGGGAGAGAACAAGAGAGAGAGGAGAGGGGGAGAGAACATGAGAGAGAGGAGAGGGGGAGAGAACATGAGAGAGAGAGGAGAGGGGGAGAGAACAAGAGAGAGAGAGGAGAGGGGAGAGAACAAGAGAGAGAGAGGAGAGGGGGAGAGAACATGAGAGAGAGGGGGAGAGAACAGAGAGAGAGAGGAGAGGGGGAGAGAACAAGAGAGAGAGAGGAGAGGGGGAGAGAACAAGAGAGAGAGAGGAGAGGGGGGGAGAAACATGAGAGGAGAGGGGGAGAGAACAAGAGAGAGGAGGAGAGGGGGAGAGAACATGAGAGAGAGGAGAGGGGGAGAGAACATGAGAGAGAGGAGAGGGGGAGAGAACATGAGAGAGAGGAGAGGGGGAGATTCTGAGAGAGAGAGGAGAGGGGGAGAGAACATGAGAGAGAGGAGAGGGGGAGAGAACATGAGAGAGAGGAGAGGGGGAGAGAACAAGAGAGAGAGAGAGGAGAGGGGGAGAGAACAAGAGAGAGGAGAGGGGGAGAGAGAATGAGAGAGAGAGGAGAGGGGGAGAGAACAAGAGAGAGAGTGAGAGGGGGGAGAGAACAAGAGAGAGAGGAGAGGGGGGAGAGAACAAGAGATGGTGGATCAGAGAGAGGGGGAGAGAACATGAGAGAGAGGGAGGGGGAGAGAACAAGAGAGAGAGGAGAGGGGGGTGAGAACAAGAGAGAGAGAGGAGAGGGGGAGAGAACAAGAGAGAGAGGGATGGGGGAGAGAACAAGACAGAGAGAGGAGATGGGGGAGAGAACAGAGAGAGAGGGATGGGGGAGAGAACAAGAGAGAGAGGAGAGGGGGGAGAGAACAAGAGAGAGAGGGAGGGGGGAGAGAACAAGAGAGAGAGAGGAGAGGGGGGAGAACAAGAGAGAGAGGAGAGGGGGAGAGAACAAGAGAGAGAGAGGAGAGGGGGAGAGAACAAGAGAGAGAGAGGAGAGGGGGGAGAGAACAAGAGAGAGAGAGGGGGAGAGAACAAGAGAGAGAGAGGAGAGGGGGAGAGAACAAGAGAGAGAGAGGAGAGGGGGAGAGAACAAGAGAGAGAGGAGAGGGGGGAGAGAACAAGAGAGAGAGAGGAGAGGGGGAGAGAACAAGGAGAGAGAGAGGAGAGGGGGAGAGAACAAGAGAGAGAGGAGAGGGGGAGAGAACAAGAGAGAGAGGAGAGGGGGAGAGAACAAGAGAGAGAGAGGAGAGGGGGAGAGAACAAGAGAGAGAGGAGAGGGGGAGAGAACAGAGAGAGAGAGGAGAGGGGGAGAGAACAAGAGAGAGAGAGGAGAGGGGGAGAGAACAAGAGAGAGAGGATTTGGGGGAGAGAACAAGAGAGAGAGAGGAGAGGGGGAGAGAACAAGAGAGAGAGGAGAGGGGGAGAGAACAAGAGAGAGAGGAGAGGGGGAGAGAACAAGAGAGAGAGAGGAGAGGGGGAGAGAACAAGAGAGAGAGGAGAGGGGGAGAGAGAACAAGAGAGAGAGGAGAGGGGGAGAGAACAAGAGAGAGAGAGGAGAGGGGGGAGAGAACAAGAGAGAGAGGAGAGGGGGAGAGAACAAGACAGAGAGGAGAGGGGGAGAGAACAAGAGAGAGAGAGGAGAGGGGGAGAGAACAAGAGAGAGAGGAGAGGGGGAGAGAACATGAGAGGAGAGGGGGAGAGAACAAGAGAGAGAGAGGAGAGGGGGAGAGAACAAGAGAGAGAGAGGAGAGGGGGAGAGAACATGAGAGGAGAGGGGGGGAGAGAACAAGAGAGAGAGAGGAGAGGGGGAGAGAACAAGAGAGAGAGAGGAGAGGGGGAGAGAACAAGAGAGAGAGAGGAGGGGGAGAGAACAAGAGAGAGAGGAGAGGGGGAGAGAACATGAGAGAGAGGAGAGAGGGGGAGAGAACATGAGAGAGAGGAGAGGGGGAGAGAACAAGAGAGAGAGAGGAGAGGGGGAGAGAACAAGAGAGAGGAGAGAGAACAAGAGGAGAGGGGGAGAGAACAAGAGAGAGAGGGAGGGGGAGAGAACAGAGAGAGAGGAGAGGGGGGAGAGAACAAGAGAGAGAGAGGAGAGGAGGGGGAGAGAACAAGAGAGAGAGGAGAGGGGGAGAGAACAAGAGAGAGAGAGGAGAGGGGGAGAGAACAAGAGAGAGAGAGGAGAGGGGGGAGAGAACAAGAGAGAGAGAGGAGAGGGGGGAGAGTGTTTTTAGTGTGGCTACTAAAGAATAGTCAAGAGAAACGTGATGATGAACACCGGTCATAGCCTGCTCTGATTCTCCACATCTTAACACACAGACACAGACACGCACACACACACCAGACTATACTGCTCAGTTTATACACTGCCCCTCATCCCCTCCTTCCCAAATACATGTGTAAATACCTTCCTGTATTATACTGATATTAAAATGTTTATTCTACTGAGACATTTACTTTATGTTCCTTTGCATATCTTTTAAGAGTTCTTATTGTTGTTGCATTGTCCAGAAGGAACCTGCCAGTCAGCATTTGATTGGACGATGTGTACCATGTGTATCCTGCACATACCAGGAAGAAAACAGATTTCACCCACCTGGTTGATCATACAGGAGCTCATGTCTTCATCAGAGGGGTTGTTGTGGCCTCTCTCCTTATTCTGAGACAGGCAGACAGGACAGACAGGACAGACAGGACAGACAGGCAGACAGGCAGACAGGACAGACAGACAGACAGACAGGCAGACAGGGCAGACAGGCAGGCAGACAGACAGACAGACAGACAGACAGGACAGGCAGGCAGACAGACAGACAGACAGACAGACAGACAGACAGACAGACAGACAGACAGACAGACAGGCAGGCAGGCAGGCAGACAGGCAGACAGACAGACAGACAGGCAGGCAGGCAGGCAGGCAGACAGGCAGACAGGCAGACAGGCAGACAGGACAGACAGACAGGCAGACAGGCAGACAGGCAGACAGGCAGACAGGCAGACAGGACAGACAGGACAGACAGACAGGCAGACGGACAGACAGGACAGACAGGACAGACAGACAGAGAGAGACAGACAGACAGACAGAGAGAGAGAGAGAGACAGACAATATACTATGTTTCAATTGTGTCCAGTTGTATACAGTACATTTTGTAAATATATTGACTATATAACGTGGATTGTCTCAGCTGAACATGGTAGAGTTTCATCTATACTGTATATATATTCTGCTTATATTGAGTAGATATTGTGTCTATAAATATATACACTGAGTGTACAAAACATTAAGAACCCCTTCCTAATATTGAGTTGCACCTCCTTTTGCCCTCAGAACAGCCTCAATTTGTCTGGTTAACTCTACAAGGTGTTGAAAGGGTTCCACAGGGATGCTGGCCCATGTTGACTCTACAAGGTATCTAAAGTGTTCCACAGGGATGCTGGCCCATGTTGACTCTACAAGGTGTTGAAAGGGTTCCACAGGGATGCTGGCCCATGTTGACTCTACAAGGTATCTAAAGTGTTCCACAGGGATGCTGGCCCATGTTGACTCTACAAGGTGTTGAAAGTGTTCCACAGGGATGCTGGCCCATGTTGACTCTACAAGGTGTTGAAAGTGTTCCACAGAGATGCTGGCCCATGTTGACTCTACAAGGTGTTGAAAGTGTTCCACAGAGATGCTGGCCCATGTTGACTCTACAAGGTGTTGAAAGGGTTCCACAGGGATGCTGGCCCATGTTGACTCTACAAGGTGTTGAAAGGGTTCCACAGGGATGCTGGCCCATGTTGACTCAAAAGCTTCCCACAGTTGTGTCCAGTTGGCTGGATGTCCTTTTGGGTGGTGGACCATTCTTGGCACACACAGGAAACTGTTGAGTGTGAAAAACCCAGCAGCGTTGCAGTTCTTGACACTCAAACCGGAGCGCCTGACACCTACTATCACACCCTGTTCAAAGACACTTAAATCTTTTGTCTTGCCCTCTAAATGGCACAAATAGACAACCCATGTCTCAAAACCTTCTTAAACCAGGTCTCCTCCCCTTCATCTACACTGATTGAAGAGGATTTAACAAAGTGACATCAATAAGGGATCATATCTTTCACCTGGATTCACCTGGTCAGTCTATATCATGTATGTCATATATAACACCTGGTCAGTCTATGTCATGTATGTCATATATAACACCTGGTCAGTCTATGTCATATATAACACCTGGTCAGTCTATGTCATATATAACACCTGGTCAGTCTATGTCATATATAACACCTGGTCAGTCTATGTCATATATAACACCTGGTCAGTCTATGTCATATATAACACCTGGTCAGTCTATGTCATATATAACACCTGGTCAGTCTATGTCATGTTTAACACCTGGTCAGTCTATATAACACCTGGTCAGTCTATGTCATATATAACACCTGGTCAGTCTATGTCATATATAACACCTGGTCAGTCTATGTCATATATGTCATGTATAACACCTGGTCAGTCTATGTCATATATAACACCTGGTCAGTCTATGTCATATATAACACCTGGTCAGTCTATGTCATATATAACACCTGGTCAGTCTATATCATATATAACACCTGGTCAGTCTATGTCATATATAACACCTGGTCAGTCTATGTCATATATAACACCTGGTCAGTCTATGTCATATTTAACACCTGGTCAGTCTATGTCACGTTTAACACCTGGTCAGTCTATGTCACGTTTAACACCTGGTCAGTCTATGTCATATATAACACCTGGTCAGTCTATGTCATATATAACACCTGGTCAGTCTATGTCATATATAACACCTGGTCAGTCTATGTCACGTTTAAACACTTTGTGACATCGGCTGATGTAAAAAAAAAAGAAGATCTTTAGAACTACATTTGATTGAAAGAGCAGGTGTTCTTAATGTTTTGTAGACTCAGTGTGTGTACTCACTCTGTACCAGATGAACATGGCTTTATATGCATTCTCATTGGAGCAGGATCCACAGGCCATGGTCTGAACACGGCTCATACCACTAGGAGCAACCTGGACAGAGGAGAGGGGAAGTGGGGAGGAGAGAGAAGGAGCATTGTGGATGGTATCCAGTCTACAGTAGTGGGGTCCAGCTGGAATCACATCACTAGTTAGTGTCTGGTCTATTTAAATGGGGTCCAGCTGGAATCACATCACTAGTTAGTGTCTGGTCTATTTAAACGGAGGAAGTCAGTCTACAGTAGTGGGGTCTAGCTAGAATCCATCACTAGTTAGTGTCTGGTCTATTTAAATGGGGTCCAGCTAGAATCCATCACTAGTTAGTGTCTGGTCTATTTAAATGGGGTCCAGCTGGAATCCATCACTAGTTAGTGTCTGGTCTATTTAAATGGGGTCCAGCTAGAATCACATCACTAGTTAGTGTCTGGTCTATTTAAATGGGGTCCAGCTGGAATCCATCACTAGTTAGTGTCTGGTCTATTTAAATGGGGTCCAGCTGGAATCCATCACTAGTTAGTGTCTGGTCTATTTAAATGGGGTCCAGCTGGAATCACATCACTAGTTAGTGTCTGGTCTATTTAAATCGGAGGAAGTCAGTCTACAGTAGTGGGGTCCAGCTGGAATCCATCACTAGTTAGTGTCTGGTCTATTTAAATGGAGGAAGTCAGTCTACAGTAGTGGGGTCCAGCTAGAATCACATCACTAGTTAGTGTCTGGTCTATTTAAATGGGGTCCAGCTGGAATCCATCACTAGTTAGTGTCTGGTCTATTTAAATGGAGGAAGTCAGTCTACAGTAGTGGGGTCCAGCTAGAATCACATCACTAGTTAGTGTCTGGTCTATTTAAATGGGGTCCAGCTAGAATCACATCACTAGTTAGTGTCTGGTCTATTTAAATGGGGTCCAGCTGGAATCACATCACTAGTTAGTGTCTGGTCTATTTAAACGGGGTTTGTGTGTTGCGTGTTGCGTGTTGTGTTGTGTTGTGTGTGTGTGTTGTGTGTGTGTGTTGTGTGTTGTGTGTATTGTGTTGTTGTGTTGTGTGTGTTGTGTGTGTGTGTTGTGTGTGGTGTGTTGTGTGTGTATTGTGTTGTTGTGTTGTGTGTGTGTGTGTTGTGTGTTGTGTGTTGTGTGGTGTGTTGTGTTGTGTGTGTGTGTTGTGTGTGGTGTATTGTGTGTTGTGTGTGTGTGTTGTGTGTGGTGTATTGTGTGTTGTGTGGTGTGTTGTGTTGTGTTGTGTGTGTGTGTCACTCACTGAGAGAAGGCTTTCTGCCAGCTTTTCTGGAAAGTTCTCGGGTGGCATGATCCCAAGAGCTGGCCTGTTCACAAACGCACTCTGAGAGGAGAAAGAGGTAAACATGGGGAACTCAGCAGGACTGTCAGATAAACCTGAGGAGAGATGTTCAACTCCAATGTCTTCTGATTTGTTTCCAATACCAGTTAGTGCTGAGAGATTCCATTTCGTTAGGGTCTTTCTCTGTGAGCTCATAGAGAGCAGCAAGGTATCTCTACCTGAAAGTACATGGTCTGAGTGATTGATAGTTGGTATTCAGCAGTCATAAAGCCTTATTTACTGTGAAGGACTACTGAAATAGTGGTTTTGTCAGACAGCAGAGGCAACAGCTCTATAGTGATAAGATGATGACTTGGAATTAAACAATAAAGTCATTCAATTAAACTAATGTAACATACACAACAACTGAAATATTTTATTAAAGTAAAGTGATAAGCAGTAATGAACAGTCACTAACATCATGGGATATTTCTTAAAAATATATTCTGTGTTATAGCATTTTACCCACATAATGCATTTACTCCCTCCCTCCCTCCCCCCCCACATCCCTCCCTCGCTTTCCCTCTCTCCCCCTCCCTCTCTCCCCCCACATCCCTCCCTCCCTCCCCCCCCACCTCCCTCCCTCCCCCACATCCCTCCCTCGCTTTCCCTCTCTCCCTCCCCCCCCACATCCCTCTCTCGCTTTCCCTCTCTCCCCCCCCATATCCCTCCCTCGCTTTCCCTCTCTCTCCCCCACATCCCTCCCTCGCTTTCCCTCTCCCCCCCCCTCCCTCTCTCCCTCCCCCCACATCCCTCCCTCGCTTTCCCTCTCTCCCCCTACCTTCCTCCCTACCTCCCTCCCTCCCCCTACCTATCTCCCTCACTCCCTCCCCAACTCCCTCCCTCCCTCCCTCCCTACCATATTGTTGGGGTTGGACATCACTTTAATGAGTGAGGGATGGTTGTATCCTGAAAGAGAAAATAAAGAGAAATATTACAATTCATGTCACCACTTCATTATAACTAAACCCTTTGAACCCAATGGAGTCAAACACAAGCTACAACCTAACCAACTATTGTAGTGTAGAAGACTGATTCCCACTGATGTAGCATATGAAACACAACAGTGTTTGAATCAGCCTTATATAAAGACCTGCATAGTAGTTCCAGTTACCACCACTAGGGGCCAGTACGAGAAGAGAGAACCCCTCAGACAGCAGGGCAAGAATCCACAAAGAGTCTCAAAGTAGAAGTGCTGATCTTGGATCTGTCTATCTCAGGGCTCTTCAACTCTGTTCCTGGAGAGATACCCTCCTGAAACCTCTACAGGAACAGATAGCCTCCTGAAACCTCTACAGGAACAGATAGCCTCCTGAAACCTACAGGAACAGATACCCTCCTGAAACCTACAAGAACAGATACCCTCCTGAAACCTCTACAGGAACAGATACCCTCCTGAAACCTCTACAGGAACAGATACCCTCCTGAAACCTCTACAGGAACAGATAGCCTCCTGAAACCTACAAGAACAGATACCCTCCTGAAACCTCTACAGGAACAGATACCCTCCTGAAACCTCTATAGGAACAGATACCCTCCTGAAACCTCTCCAGCAACAGATACCCTCCTGAAACCTACAGGAACAGAGACCCTCCTGAAACCTACAGGAACAGAGACCCTCCTGAAACCTCTACAGGAACAGATACCCTCCTGAAACCTCTACAGGAACAGATACCCTCCTGAAACCTACAGGAACAGAGACCCTCCTGAAACCTACAGGAACAGAGACCCTCCTGAAACCTCTACAGGAACAGATACCCTCCTGAAACCTCTATAGGAACAGATACCCTCCTGAAACAGGGTTGGAGAGCCCTGGTCGATATATTCTTATTCTTAATGATCCTGGATCAGCAGTCTGACTCTGAGACACTGTGTGGATACAGGCCCTGAAGTTATAGAGCCTCATCATCCTAACCTACCACTTTCCCAACACGCCTGGGTTCAAATACTATTCGATATTTTCCGAATACTTTTAGAATTCGCTTTAGCCTGCCTGGAGCACCAGATGGGCGGGGTTTTTGTATTTTAGAGCCATTCTATTGGTCCGTTAAAGCCAGGCCACCGCAATCAAGCGAATAAATTGTATTTAAATAGTGTTTGAACTCAGGTCAGTTAACACAAAGAATGTGGTTCTCTATGACAGCTGTTTTAGCCAGCAAAACTGGCTATACAACATGACATGCAGCCTGGCTTCATACCCAGATACTAGCATGAGGACTTCAAGCTTAGAGTAGAGTGAGGCAGCAAAGCAGGTAATACCATGGTTGCTCTTTGAAGGTTGTGATTGCGTGTGTACTTTGACGGAAAGTGCCCCGGGTGTATAGCCACGGGGCTGTGTGTGTCTGGTCCAATACAGTGTGTGTGTGATCTCTGCCTCATGGCTTTATCTCAGTATTCCAGACTACTGTTACACCTCAGAGAGAGAGACAGAGAGAGAGAGAGAGACAGAGGGAGAGAGAGACAGAGAGAGAGAGGGAGAGAGAGACAGAGAGAGAGAGAGAGACAGAGAGACATTTAGAGAGAGAGAGAAATTGAGAGACAGAGAAATTGAGAGAGACAGAGAGAAATTGAGAGACAGAGTGAGAGAGACAGAGAGTGAGAGAGACAGAGACAGAGAGAGACAGAGAAATTGATAGAGAAATTGAGAGAGAGACAGAGAGTAATTGAGAGAGAGAGAAATTGAGAGAGAAAAACAGAGAGGGGAGGGGGTTATTGCAGGTCTTGTGATTATTTATTTGTAATTGCATTGGTCCAGGGCAGGGGCCTGTGTGTGAATGGCCTGTGACAGGGTGAGTCATTGACCTGTCTCCTGTGTGTGAGTGGCCTGTGACAGGGTGAGTCATTGACCTGTCTCCTGTGTGTGAGGGGCCTGTGACAGGGTGAATCATTGACCTGTCTCCATGCAGTCTGTTAGAGAGAAGCTGATTGGATAATATTAATAATAAATACTGTCAAACCCCTGGCCTCTGTGGCTGTCTGTGTATGTATGTGTGTGTGCATGGGTGCCTGTGTGTGTATGTGTGTGTGTGTGCGTGCCTGTGTGTGTATGCGTGTCTGTGTGTGTCTCAGTGCTAAACGCACCATCTCCCCTCTTATTAAACTGTCGCTGAGTTGTCACAGCGAGTTTACATCAGGACATGCTTCTGGTAACCCTAGCAACCAGGGCTATGTGTTACTATGGCAGCATTAGTCCCCTGAGAGAGAGACAGAGAGAGAGAGAGAGACAGAGAGAGAGAGAGAGAGACAGAGAGAGAGAGAGAGAGAGAGAGAGAGAGAGAGAGAGAGAGAGAGACAGAGAGAGAGACAGAGAGAGACAGAGAGAGAGAGAGAGAGAGAGAGAGAGAGAGAGAGAGAGAGAGAGAGAGAGAGAGAGAGAGAGAGAGAGAGAGAGAGAGAGAGAGAGAGAGAGAGAGAGAGAGAGAGAGAGAGAGAGAGAGAGAGAGAGAGAGAGAGAGAGAGAGAGAGAGAGAGAGAGAGAGAACAGCATCAGAGACACTAACCCTACTGTAGATCACTGACCTGTCTGACTGGACCACAACACTTCATCACTCATCATAACCAGTGGGGTAGTGGAAGGTAAACGTTGAGAATATACAGGGCTTTTCTTGATTTAGAGATCAGAGATGACCGACTACATGTTAACTACATCACATCACTGGCATGTAATCTGGTCCTTAATCTGCTAACTGCTACTGCATGTAATCTGGTCCTTAACCTGCTACTGCATGTAATCTGGTCCTTAATCTGCTAACTGCTACAGCATGTAATCTGGTCCTTAACCTGCTACTGCTACAGCATGTAATCTTGTCCTTAACCTGCTACTGCATGTAATCTGGTCCTTAATCTGCTACTGCATGTAATCTGGTCCTTAATCTGCTAACTGCTACAGCATGTAATCTGGTCCTTAACCTGCTACTGCTACAGCATGTAATCTTGTCCTTAACCTGCTAACTCCTACAGCATGTAATCTGGTCCTTAACCTGCTACTGCATGTAATCTGGTCCTTAACCTGCTAATTTCTACAGCATGTAATCTTGTCCTTAACCTGCTAACTCCTACAGCATGTAATCTGGTCCTTAACCTGCTACTGCATGTAATCTGGTCCTTAACCTGCTAACTCCTACTGCATGTAATCTGGTCCTTAACCTGCTAACTCCTACAGCATGTAATCTGGTCCTTAACCTGCTAACTCCAACAGCATGTAATCTGGTCCTTAACCTGCTAACTCCTACTGCATGTAATCTGGTCCTTAACCTGCTAACTCCTACAGCATGTAATCTGGTCCTTAACCTGCTAACTCCTACTGCATGTAATCTGGTCCTTAACCTGCTAACTCCTACAGCATGTAATCTGGTCCTTAACCTGCTACTGCATGTAATCTGGTCCTTAACCTGCTAACTCCTACTGCATGTCATCTGGTCCTTAACCTGCTAAATCCTACAGCATGTAATCTGGTCCTTAACCTGCTAACTCCTACAGCATGTAATCTGGTCCTTAACCTGCTAACTCCTACAGCATGTAATCTGGTCCTTAACCTGCTAACTCCAACAGCATGTAATCTGGTCCTTAACCTGCTAACTCCTACAGCATGTAATCCGGTCCTTAACCTGCTAACTCCTACAGCATGTAATCCGGTCCCTAACCTGCTAACTCCTACTGCATGTCATCTGGTCCTTAACCTGCTAACTCCTACTGCATGTCATCTGGTCCTTAACCTGCTAACTCCTACAGCATGTAATCTGGTCCTTAACCTGCTAACTCCTACTGCATGTCATCTGGTCCTTAACCTGCTAACTCCTACTGCATGTCATCTGGTCCTTAACCTGCTAACTCCTACAGCATGTAATCTGGTCCTTAACCTGCTAACTCCTACTGCATGTCATCTGGTCCTTAACCTGCTAACTCCTACTGCATGTCATCTGGTCCTTAACCTGCTAACTCCTACTGCATGTCATCTGGTCCTTAACCTGCTAACTCCTACTGCATGTCATCTGGTCCTTAACCTGCTAACTCCTACAGCATGTAATCTGGTCCTTAACCTGCTAACTCCTACTGCATGTCATCTGGTCCTTAACCTGCTAACTCCTACTGCATGTCATCTGGTCCTTAACCTGCTAACTCCTACTGCATGTCATCTGGTCCTTAACCTGCTAACTCCTACTGCATGTCATCTGGTCCTTAACCTGCTAACTCCTACTGCATGTCATCTGGTCCTTAACCTGCTAACTCCTACAGCATGTAATCTGGTCCTTAACCTGCTAACTCCTACTGCATGTCATCTGGTCCTTAACCTGCTAACTCCTACTGCATGTCATCTGGTCCTTAACCTGCTAACTCCTACAGCATGTAATCTGGTCCTTAACCTGCTAACTCCTACTGCATGTCATCTGGTCCTTAACCTGCTAACTCCTACTGCATGTAATCTGGTCCTTAACCTGCTAACTCCTACTGCATGTAATCTGGTCCTTAACCTGCTAACTCCTACTGCATGTCATCTGGTCCTTAACCTGCTAACTCCTACAGCATGTCATCTGGTCCTTAACCTGCTAACTCCTACAGCATGTCATCTGGTCCTTAACCTGCTAACTCCTACAGCATGTCATCTGGTCCTTAACCTGCTAACTCCTACTGCATGTCATCTGGTCCTTAACCTGCTAACTCCTACAGCATGTAATCTGGTCCTTAACCTGCTAACTCCTACAGCATGTCATCTGGTCCTTAACCTGCTAACTCCTACAGCATGTAATCTGGTCCTTAACCTGCTAACTCCTACTGCATGTCATCTGGTCCTTAACCTGCTAACTCCTACTGCATGTCATCTGGTCCTTAACCTGCTAACTCCTACAGCATGTAATCTGGTCCTTAACCTGCTAACTCCTACTGCATGTCATCTGGTCCTTAACCTGCTAACTCCTACAGCATGTAATCTGGTCCTTAACCTGCTAACTCCTACTGCATGTCATCTGGTCCTTAACCTGCTAACTCCTACAGCATGTAATCTGGTCCTTAACCTGCTAACTCCTACTGCATGTCATCTGGTCCTTAACCTGCTAACTCCTACTGCATGTCATCTGGTCCTTAACCTGCTAACTCCTACAGCATGTAATCTGGTCCTTAACCTGCTAACTCCTACTGCATGTAATCTGGTCCTTAACCTGCTAACTCCTACAGCATGTAATCTGGTCCTTAACCTGCTACTGCATGTAATCTGGTCCTTAACCTGCTAACTCCTACTGCATGTCATCTGGTCCTTAACCTGCTAAATCCTACAGCATGTAATCTGGTCCTTAACCTGCTAACTCCTACAGCATGTAATCTGGTCCTTAACCTGCTAACTCCTACAGCATGTAATCTGGTCCCTAACCTGCTAACTCCTACTGCATGTCATCTGGTCCTTAACCTGCTAACTCCTACTGCATGTCATCTGGTCCTTAACCTGCTAACTCCTACAGCATGTAATCTGGTCCTTAACCTGCTAACTCCTACAGCATGTAATCTGGTCCTTAACCTGCTAACTCCTACTGCATGTCATCTGGTCCTTAACCTGCTAACTCCTACAGCATGTCATCTGGTCCTTAACCTGCTAACTCCTACAGCATGTCATCTGGTCCTTAACCTGCTAACTCCTACTGCATGTAATCTGGTCCTTAACCTGCTAACTCCTACAGCATGTCATCTGGTCCTTAACCTGCTAACTCCTACAGCATGTAATCTGGTCCTTAACCTGCTAACTCCTACAGCATGTCATCTGGTCCTTAACCTGCTAACTCCTACTGCATGTAATCTGGTCCTTAACCTGCTAACTCCTACTGCATGTCATCTGGTCCTTAACCTGCTAACTCCTACTGCATGTCATCTGGTCCTTAACCTGCTAACTCCTACTGCATCTATTGATATCTGTATTGGGCCAATGTTGCCATTAGTTATATGTTAACTATATATTTTAAATCTTAGTCTACCTTCTCTCTGGGTAGAACCTTTAAATCTTAGTCCACCTTCTCTCTGGGTAGAACCTTTAAATCTGAATCCACCTTCTCTCTGGGTAGAACCTTTAAATCTTAGTCCACCTTCTCTCTGGGTAGAACCTTTAAATCTGAATCCACCTTCTCTCTGGGTAGAACCTTTAAATCTGAATCCACCTTCTCTCTGGGTAGAACCTTTAAATCTTAGTCCACCTTCTCTCTGGGTAGAACCTTTAAATCTTAGTCCACCTTCTCTCTGGGTAGAACCTTTAAATCTTAGTCTACCTTCTCTCTGGGTAGAACCTTTAAATCTTAGTCCACCTTCTCTCTGGGTAGAACCTTTAAATCTGAATCCACCTTCTCTCTGGGTAGAACCTTTAAATCTTAGTCCACCTTCTCTCTGGGTAGAACCTTTACATCTTAGTCCACCTTCTCTCTGGGTAGAACCTTTAAATCTGAATCCACCTTCTCTCTGGGTAGAACCTTTAAATCTTAGTCCACCTTCTCTCTGGGTAGAACCTTTAAATCTTAGTCTACCTTCTCTCTGGGTAGAACCTTTAAATCTTAGTCTACCTTCTCTCTGGGTAGAACCTTTAAATCTTAGTCTACCTTCTCTCTGGGTAGAACCTTTAAATCTTAGTCCCCCTTCTCTCTGGGTAGAACCTTTAAATCTTAGTCTACCTTCTCTCTGGGTAGAACCTTTACATCTGAAATCCACCTTCTCTCTGGGTAGAATCTACCTCTCCTGTTTTATTATAGTCCTAGTCAGAGAGATTCTCAACTAGAATAGCTACATTGTGTCCTTCCTCCACTTCCTGACAGTTCCATTAGGTTTCATAACATCACTGTAGAATGTTCTAAGTTAATAGGAGACATACTGTAGATACACATTTACATCAATAATGCGCACACACACACACACACACACACACACACACACACACACACACACACACACACACACACACACACACACCCTTATCCTCATAAACCAGATAGGACATGAATAAGTCAGTCCCTGAACAGATGGCTTCTCTCTCAGTCTCAGATAAGACAGAGTCCTAGAAACACTCCACACGCCCTACATGCCCCCTATGCCCTACATGCCCCCTATTCCCTACATGCCCCCTATGCCCTACATGCCCCCTATGCCCTACATGCCCCCTATGCCCTACATGCCCCCCCTACATGCCCTACATGCCCCCTATGCCCCCTATTCCCTACATGCCCCCTATTCTACATGCCCCCTATTCCCTACATGCCCCCTATTCCCTACATGCCACCTATTCCCTACATGCCCCCTATGCCCTACATGCCCCCTATTCCCTACATAGAGCTCTGGTCTAAAGTAGTGCACTATAAATGCCCCTATTCCCTACATAGAGCTCTGGTCTAAAGTAGTGCACTATTCTCTACATAGAGCTCTAGTCTAAAGTAGTGCACTATAAATGGAAAAGGGAGCCATTTGGGACACAAACACTATCAATCCATTGAAGTGCAGCGCAGCGTCCAGTATGTAGAAGCTTTATCATTGAGAGAACAGAGAGCGTTAGCTACTCTGTCAGGTCACGACCCAGCCTGAAATACGACGCTTCCTGGCTAATGAGTAGCTGCAGTTTATACAGTAACTTCGGAAGTATTCAGAACTTTTGACCTTTTCTACATTTTGTTACGTCACAGCCTAATTACAAAACTGGTTAAATGGTTTTTTCCCGATCCTTTATCTACGTACAATACCCCATAATGACAAAGCAAAAACAGGTCAACTTTGTTTTGCTAATTTATTACAAATTAAAAAATGTAATGTCATATTTACAGAACCTTTACTCAGTACTTTGTTGAAGCACCTTTGGCAGCGATTACAACCTTGATTCTTCTTGGGTATGAGGCTACAAGCTTGGCACACCTGTATTTGGGGAGTTTCTCCCATTCTTCTCTGCAGATCCTCTCAAGCTCTGTCAGGTTGGATGGGGAGTGTCGCTGCACAGCTATTTTCAGGTCTTTCCAGAGATGTTCGATCGGGTTCAAGTCGGGGTTCTGGCTGGGACACTCAAGGACATTCAGAGACTTGTCCCGAAGCCACTCCTGCACTGCACTCCGGCTGTGTGCTTAAGGTCGTTGTCCTGTTGGAAGGTGAACCTTCGCCCCAGTCTGATCTCTCTGGAGCAGGTTTTCATCAAGGATCTCTCTGTACTTTGCTCCGTTCATCTTTCCCTCGATCCTGACTAGTCTCCCAGTCCCTGCCGCTGAAAAACATCCCCACAACATGATGCTGCAACCACCATGCTTCACTGTAGGGATGGTGCCAGGTTTCCTCCAGACGTGATGCTTGTCATTCAGGCCAAAGAGTTCAATCTTGGCTTCATCAGACCAGAGAATCTTGTTTCTCATGGTCTGAGAGTCTTTAGGTGGCTTTTGGCAAACTCCAAGCGGGCTGTCATGTGCCTTTTACTGAGGAGTAAATTACCATAAAGGCCTGATTGGTGGAGTGCTGCAGAGACGGTTGTCCTTCTGGAAGTTTCTCCCATCTCCACAGAGGAACTCTGGAGAGTTCTGTCAAAGTGACCATCAGGTTTCTTGGTTAGCTCCCTGGACCAAGGCCCTTCTCCTCCTATTGTTCAGTTTGGCCGGGCGGCCACCTCTAGGAAGAGTCTTGGTGGTTCCAAACTTCTTCCATTTAAGAATGATCGAGGCCATTGTGATCTTGGGGACCTTCAATGCTGCATAAACATTTTGGTACCCTTCCCCAGATCTGGGCCTCCACACAATCATGTCTCTGAGGTCAAAGGACAATTCCTTCGACCTCATGGCTTGGTTTTTCCTCTGACATGCACTGTCATCTGTGGGACCTTATATAGACAGGTGTGTGCCTTTCCAAATCATGTCCAATCAATTGAATTTACCACAGGTCCAATGAAGTTGAAGAAACATCTCAAGGATGATCAATGGAAACAGGATGCACCTGAGCTCAATTTCAAGTCTCATAGCAAAGGGTCTGAATACTTATGTAAATAAGGTATTTCTGTTCTAAAACTTTTGTAAATTTGTCAACGAATCACTTTGTCATTATAGGGTATTGTGATGTCATTATGGGGTATTGTGATGTCATTATGGGGTATTGTGTGTAGATTGCTGAGGATTTTTCATTTATTTAATACATAGAATAAGGCTGTAACGTAACAAAATGTGGAAAAAGTCAAGGGGTCTGAATATTTTCCGAATGCACTGTATGTACACACACTTTAAAAACAAACTTTATTTTATTAACAGGGGAAACATATTGAGACCTAGGTCTTTTGTCTTTTTCTACAGATGTGCCCTGAATATACAATACAGTCACTATACACATTAGACCCAAACATATAGAACCTTTAAATACTAAAACCCAGTCATGGGAAGCACAAATAAAACATCACAAATCAGACCAGAAAAACTGTTACACACACACACTTTAACTCCTCATAGCTAGACCTCATCATAACTAAACATATGAGGACCTCATCATGACTAAACACATGAGGACAAGGTCATCAATAACTGCTCTCTGTGTCCTAGACCTCATCATAACTAAACACATGAGGACCTCATCATGACTAAACACATGAGGACAAGGTCATCAATAACTGCTCTCTGTGTCCTAGACCTCATCATAACTAAACACATGAGGACCTCATCATGACTAAACACATGAGGACAAGGTCATCAATAACTGCTCTCTGTGTCCTAGACCTCATCATAACTAAACACATGAGGACCTCATCATGACTAAACACATGGGGACAAGGTCATCAATAACTGCTCTCTGTGTCCTAGACCTCATCATAACTAAACACATGAGGACCTCATCATGACTAAACACATGAGGACAAGGTCATCAATAACTGCTCTCTGTGTCCTAGACCTCATCATAACTAAACACATGAGGACATCATGACTAAACACATGGGGACAAGGTCATCAATAACTGCTCTCTGTGTCCTAGACCTCATCATAACTAAACACATGAGGACCTCATCATGACTAAACACATGGGGACAAGGTCATCAATAACTGCTCTCTGTGTCCTAGACCTCATCATAACTAAACACATGAGGACCTCATCATGACTAAACACATGGGGACAAGGTCATCAATAACTGCTCTCTGTGTCCTAGACCTCATCATAACTAAACACATGAGGACCTCATCATGACTAAACACATGAGGACAAGGACAATAAAGGTCATCAATAACTGCTCTCTGTGTCCTAGACCTCATCATAACTAAACACATGAGGACCTCATCATGACTAAACACATGGGGACAAGGTCATCAATAACTGCTCTCTGTGTCCTAGACCTCATCATAACTAAACACATGAGGACCTCATCATGACTAAACACATGGGGACAAGGTCATCATTAACTGCCCTCTGTGTCCTAGACCTCATCATGACTAAACACACGAGGACAAGGTCATCAATAACTGCTCTCTGTGTCCTAGACCTCATCATGACTAAACACACGAGGTCAAGGTCATCAATAACTGCTCTCTGTGTCCTAGACCTCATCATAACTAAACACACGAGGATGAGGTCATCATTAACTCATTAACTCGTTCATCATACGAATGAGACCAAGGTACAGCGTGCTATGCGTACATTCTTCTTTATTTAAAGAATGAAACACTGAACAAACTAACAAAATACTAAACATAGACTAAACATAGAACAAGATCCCACAAACACCAAAGGAATATGGCTACCTAAATATGGTCCCCAATCAGAGACAACGATAAACAGCTGCCTCTGATTGGGGGCCATATTAGGCCACCATAAACATACAAATACCTAGACAATACAAAACCCCTAGACAATACAAAACCCCTAGACAATACAAAACCCCTAGACAATACAAAACCCTAGACAATACAAAACCCCTAGACAATACAAGATCCCCAAACCCAAATACCCCTAGACAATACAAAACCCCTAGACAATTCAAAACACCCTAGACAATACAAAACCCCTAGACAATACAAAACCCCTAGACAATACAAAACCCCCTAGACAATACAAAACCCCTAGACAATACAAAAAACAATACCCCTAGACAATTCAAAACACCCTAGACAATACAAAACTAGCGTATCCACCCTAGTCACACCTGAGCTAACCAAAATATAAAGAAAACAGAGACATCTCAGGTCAGGGCGTGGCCAACTGCTGTATGTGGCCTTGCCCTAAACCACTGTAATGTAAACTAAGTCTCTCGTCCCCAGCTGCTCTCTGTGTTGCAATGTCAGGCTAAAAAACACAAGGTCCTCTCAGGTACGTAGCTTTTGGTATGCAGCGTTCTATAATATAGTAATATAACATAGTAACATAATAATATCATATAATAACAACCTATAATAATATCATATATAATAATAATAATAATATATAATATAATACAGTCATGCATGCATACATTTTAGGCCATGAGTAGTCCCAGGAATCAAACCCCACTATCCTGGTGTTGCAGGCCCCCTGCTCTACCCACTGAGTTACAGTGAACCGCTAACCATGAGAAAGTCTAGTTCAACACCTGCCAGGAAGAAGTGCTGTGGTGTCAAAATGGGAAAATTCTACGCTACAGATAAGTTGCTTACCTCCAGCACGCTACTCTGTCAAACTATAGAACACATGACTAGCTAGATCTTCTAGACACCAACCGATGTAGGAGATGTGTGTGTGCTAACCAATTGGAATAGAGGAGATGTGTGTGTGCTAACCAATTCGAATAGAGGATGTGTGTGTGCTAACCAATAGGAATAGAGGAGATGTGTGTGTGCTAACCAATAGGAATAGAGGAGATGTGGGTGCTAACCAAAAGGAATAGGTGAGATATGTGGGATAACCAATAGGAAGAGAGGAGATCAGTGTACTCAATAGGAATAGAGGAGATCTGGGTACTAACCAATAAGGATGGAGATCTGTGTAAATCAAATAACATTTTGTTGGTAACATACACATGGTTAGCATATGTTATTGCGAGTGTAGCGAAATGCTTGTGGTGTAGAGAAATGCTTTTACTGACCATTAAGGATGGAGGAGATGTGTGTGTACTGACCAATAAGGATGGAGGAGATGTGTGTGTACTGACCAATAAGGATGGAGGAGATCTGTGTGTACTAACCAATAGGAATAGAGGAGATGTGTGTACTAACCAATAGGAATAGAGGAGATGTGTGTACTAACCAATAGGAATAGAGGAGATGTGTGTACTAACCAACAGGAATAGAGGAGATGTGTGTACTAACCAATAGGAATAGAGGAGATGTGTGTACTAACCAATAGGAATAGAGGAGATCTGTGTGTACTAACCAATAGGAATAGAGGAGATCTGTGTGTACTAACCAATAGGAATAGAGGAGATGTGTGTACTAACCAATAGGGATAGAGGAGATGTGTGTACTAACCAATAGGAATAGAGGAGATCTGTGTGTACTAACCAATAGGAATAGAGGAGATCTGTGTGTACTAACCAATAGGAATAGAGGAGATGTGTGTACTAACCAATAGGAATAGAGGAGATCTGTGTGTACTAACCAATAGGAATAGAGGAGATCTGTGTGTACTAACCAATAGGAATAGAGGAGATCTGTGTGTACTAACCAATAGGAATAGAGGAGATCTGTGTGTACTAACCAATAGGAATAGAGGAGATCTGTGTGTACTAACCAATAGGAATAGAGGAGATCTGTGTGTACTAACCAATAGGAATAGAGGAGATTTGTGTACTAACCAATAGGAATAGAGGAGATTTGTGTACTAACCAATAGGAATAGAGGAGATTTGTGTACTAACCAATAGGAATAGAGGAGATTTGTGTACTAACCAATAGGAATAGAGGAGATCTGTGTACTAACCAATAGGAATAGAGGAGATTTGTGTACTAACCAATAGGAATAGAGGAGATCTGTGTGTACTAACCAATAGGAATAGAGGAGATCTGTGTGTACTAACCAATAGGAATAGAGGAGATGTGTACTAACCAATAGGAATAGAGGAGATCTGTGTGTGCTAACCAATAGGAATAGAGGAGATGTGTGTACTAACCAATAGGAATAGAGGAGATCTGTGTGTAGACGTCCAGCATGCGGTTTCCGTCCACGTCCACCAGGTAGTTTCCTCTGCTCTCCTCATAGTTACAGAAGAAATTGATTGCTCCCACGTTCTGGGGGGGGAGGGAGGAGGGGAGAGAAGGTATTCATCCAGTTAACTCAGTCTAGACACAGAGAGAGAGAAGGTATTCATCAGTCTAGACACAGAGAGAAGGTATTCATCCAGTTAACTCAGTCTAGACACAGAGAGAGAGAGAGAAAAGGTATTCATCCAGTTAACTCAGTCTAGACACAGAGAGAGAAGGTATTCATCCAGTTAACTCAGTCTAGACACAGAGAGAGAGCGTGAGATGGACAGAGAGAGAGAGAAGGTATTCATCCAGTTAACTCAGTCTAGACAGAGAGAGAGAGAGAAGGTATTCATCCAGTTAACTCAGTCTAGAGAGAGAAGGTATTCATCCAGTTAACTCAGTCTAGACACAGAGAGAGAGAGAAGGTATTCATCCAGTTAACTCAGTCTAGACACAGAGAGAGAGAAGGTATTCATCCAGTTAACTCAGTCTAGACACAGAGAGAGAGAGAAGAAGGTATTCATCCAGTTAACTCAGTCTAGACACAGAGAGAGAGTGTGTGAGATGGACAGAGAGAGAGAGAAGGTATTCATCCAGTTAACTCAGTCTAGACAGAGAGAGAGAGAGAAGGTATTCATCCAGTTAACTCAGTCTAGACACAGAGAGAGAGTGTGTGAGATGGACAGAGAGAGAGAGAGAAGGTATTCATCCAGTTAACTCAGTCTAGAGACAGAGAGAGAGAGAGAGAGAGAGAGAGAGAGAGAAGGTATTCATCCAGTTAACTCAGTCTAGACACAGAGAGGAGAGTGTGAGACACAGAGAGAGAGAGAGAAGGTATTCATCCAGTTAACTCAGTCTAGACAGAGAGAGAGAGAGTGTGAGATGGACAGAGAGAGAGAGAGAGAGAAGGTATTCATCCAGTTAACTCAGTCTAGACACAGAGAGAGAGAGAGAGTGTGTGAGATGGACAGAGAGGGAGAGAGAAGGTATTCATCCAGTTAACTCAGTCTAGACACAGAGAGAGAGAGAGAGAGAGTGTGAGATGGACAGAGAGAGAGAGAGCGTGAGATGGACAGAGAGAGAGAGAAGGTATTCATCCAGTTAACTCAGTCTAGACACAGAGAGAGACTGTGTGTCTGCGTTGTGTGTGTCTGCGTTGTGTGTGTCTGCGTTGTGTGTGTCTGCGTTGTGTGTGTGCGTGTGTGTCTGCGTTGTGTGTGTGTCTGCGTTGTGTGTGTGTCTGCGTTGTGTGTGTGTCTGCGTTGTGTGTGTGTCTGCGTTGTGTGTGTGTCTGCGTTGTGTGTGTGTCTGCGTTGTGTGTGTGTCTGCGTTGTGTGTGTGTCTGCGTTGTGTGTGTCTGCGTTGTGTGTGTCTGCGTTGTGTGTGTCTGCGTTGTGTGTGTGCGTTGTGTGTGTGTCTGCGTTGTGTGTGTGTCTGCGTTGTGTGTGTGTCTGCGTTGTGTGTGTCTGCGTTGTGTGTGTCTGCGTTGTGTGTGTCTCCGTTGTGTGTGTCTCCGTCTCCGTTGTGTGTGTCTGCGTTGTGTGTGTGTCTGCGTTGTGTGTGTCTGCGTTGTGTGTGTCTCCGTGTGTGTGTCTGCGTTGTGTGTGTCTGCGTGTGTGTGTCTGCGTTGTGTGTGTGTCTGCGTGTGTGTGTGTCTGCGTTGTGTGTGTCTGCGTTGTGTGTGTGTCTGCGTTGTGTGTGTGTCTGCGTTGTGTGTGTCTGCGTTGTGTGTGTCTGCGTTGTGTGTGCACGCATGCAAGTGTGTGACGCAATAATGCATTGTTTTATTCTATCATCAAAACAGCCCCACACACACTCTCTCTCTTGGCGTACCTGAATCTCTCCCAACTGTTTGGTCAGCTCCTGGTGGGGGAGGAGAAGGAGAGAGGGAGGAGGGAGGGGAGGAGAGAGGATGAGGGAGGAGAGAGGAGGAGGGAGGAGGTAGGAGAGAGGAGGAGGGAGGAGGGAAGAGGGAGGGGAGGAGAGGAAGAGAGAGATGTCAGGTCAGGGTGGTTCCTCAACAGTAGGTTAATGTATCTCAAAATGGCAGTCTATTCCCTCCATAGTGCAGTCTATTCCCTCCATAGTGCCCTGGTCTAATGCAGTCTATTCCCTCCATAGTGCCCTGGTCTAATACAGTCTATTCCCTCCATAGTGCCCTGGTCTAATACAGTCTATTCCCTCCATAGTGCCCTGGTCTAATACAGTCTATTCCCTCCATAGTGCCCAGTCTAATACAGTCTATTCCCTCCATAGTGCCCTGGTCTAATACAGTCTATTCCCTCCATAGTGCCCTGGTCTAATGCAGTCTATTCCCTCCATAGTGCCCTGGTCTAATGCAGTCTATTCCCTCCATAGTGCAGTCTATTCCCTCCATAGTGCCCTGGTCTAATACAGTCTATTCCCTCCATAGTGCAGTCTATTCCCTCCATAGTGCCCTGGTCTAATGCAGTCTATTCCCTCCATAGTGCAGTCTATTCCCTCCATAGTGCCCTGGTCTAATACAGTCTATTCCCTCCATAGTGCAGTCTATTCCCTCCATAGTGCCCTGGTCTAATACAGTCTATTCCCTCCATAGTACCCTGGTCTAATACAGTCTATTCCCTCCATAGTGCCCTGGTCTAATACAGTCTATTCCCTCCATAGTGCCCTGGTCTAATACAGTCTATTCCCTCCATAGTGCCCTGGTCTAATACAGTCTATTCCCTCCATAGTACCCTGGTCTAATGCAGTCTATTCCTCCATAGTACCCTGGTCTAATACAGTCTATTCCCTCCATAGTGCCCTGGTCTAATACAGTCTATTCCCTCCATAGTGCCCCTGGTCTAATACAGTCTATTCCCTCCATAGTGCCCTGGTCTAATACAGTCTATTCCCTCCATACCCTGGTATACAGTCTATTCCCTCCATAGTACCCTGGTCTAATACAGTCTATTCCCTCCATAGTGCCCTGGTCCTGGTCTATTCCCTCCATACAGTCTATTCCCTCCATAGTGCCCTGGTCTAATACAGTCTATTCCCTCCATAGTACCCTGGTCTAATGCAGTCTATTCCCTCCATAGTGCCCTGGTCTAATACAGTCTATTCCCTCCATAGTGCCCTGGTCTAATACAGTCTATTCCCTCCATAGTATAGTCTATTCCCTCCATAGTACCCTGGTCTAATGCAGTCTATTCCCTCCATAGTGCCCTGGTCTAATACAGTCTATTCCCTCCATAGTACCCTGGTCTAATACAGTCTATTCCCTCCATAGTGCCCTGGTCTAATGCAGTCTATTCCCTCCATAGTACCCTGGTCTAATACAGTCTATTCCCTCCATAGTGCCCTGGTCTAATGCAGTCTATTCCCTCCATAGTGCAGTCTATTCCCTCCATAGTACCCTGGTCTAATGCAGTCTATTCCCTCCATAGTGCCCTGGTCTAATACAGTCTATTCCCTCCATAGTTCCCTGGCAGTCTATTCCCTCCATAGTGCCCTGGTCTAATACAGTCTATTCCCTCCATAGTACCCTGGTCTAATGCAGTCTATTCCCTCCATAGTGCCCTGGTCTAATACATTCTATTCCCTCCATAGTGCCCTGGTCTAATACAGTCTATTCCCTCCATAGTGCCCTGGTCTAATACAGTCTATTCCCTCCATAGTATAGTCTATTCCCTCCATAGTACCCTGGTCTAATGCAGTCTATTCCCTCCATAGTGCCCTGCCCTAGTGGGCCCTAGTCTAATGTAGCCTATTCCTTCCATAGTGCCCTGGTCTAATACAGTCTATTCCCTCCATAGTGCCCTGCCCTATGGGCCCTGGTCTAATGCCTAGCCTCCCTCCTTAGGGTTCTGTTTGGGACGAAGCCTGTGTGCAACACAGTGTTCAGGATGGGTGTGTACAGTCCACTGTTCCCATCGCAGGGTCACACAGAGGTCACCATTGAACATGACCCATGTCAACCAGAAGGAGCCTTTTAACAGACAGCTATAGTTTCTACTGGTCCATGGTGCTGTTAGTGACTCTGTGTGGTCCAGTACCTGTTAACAGACAGCTATAGTTCCTACTGGTCCATGGTGCTGTTAGTGACGTACAGGACTCTGTGTGGATCAGTACCTTGGAACGGGGTCCTGGGACCTCGGTCTTCATGGACGGCCCATCGTATTCAAACTCCACCTGAGTCTTAGCTGCTGCCTTACTCACATACCTGCAGCCTGCACACACACACACACACACACACACACACACACACACACACACACACACACACACACACACACACTGTTAAGGCAATGCTGTGTTGCTGACTTGTCCTGCAGAAGATCCTTCATCTTAACCTTAGACAAGGACAAACCCTCCGTTCATTATGTTATGCCGTATCAGCCTTAGTTCCTGTCTGTCTGGCCACAGGGTATGTAGGGTTATATCATTAGTCTGTCTGGCCACAGGGTATGTAGGGTTATATCATTAGTCTGTCTGGCCACAGGGTATGTAGGGTTATATCATTAGTCTGTCTGGCCACAGGGTATGTAGGGTTATATCATTAGTCTGTCTGGCCACAGGGTATGTAGGGTGATATCATTAGTCTGTCTGGCCACAGGGTATGTAGGGTGATATCATTAGTCTGTCTGGCCACAGGGTGATATCATTAGTCTGTCTGGCCACAGGGGTGTAGGTATATCATTAGTCTGTCTGGCAACCATGTAGCTGATGTCTGTTTTATGATTGAGGAAGCTGACTCATTAAGAGACTGTCTGGCTACAGGGAACAGCAGCAAGGTCAGTAGTGTGACGTTTCTACCAGTGTATGTGTATGTGTATGTGTATGTGTGTATGTGTATGTGTATACCATGTGTGTCTGTGTGTATACCAAACAGTGATATAACTGGAATAGAGCATTAGCTGATTGCATATAGATATGACCTCTAACAGACATAACCATAGGGTGATACACACTACTGTCCTACTACCTCAGGGTATGTAGGGGTTATATCATTAGTGTGTCTGGCCACAGGGTGTGTGTGAGGGTGATATCATTAGTCTGGGGCCAGCGGGGGTATGTGGGGGGTGATATCATTAGGGGCTGTGTGGCGGTGTGTGTGGCAGGGTGTGGTTACATCATTAGTCTGTCTGGCCACAGGGGACGTAGGGTGTGAGGGGATGTTGAGTCTGTCTGGCCACAGTGTATGTGGGGGTGTATCATTAGTCTGTCTGGCCACAGGGTATGTGAGCGGTTATATGATTAGTGTGTGAGCGGAGTGTGTGGCGGTGTGTGTGAGCGGTGTGTGTGAGCGGTGTGTGTAGCGGTGTGTGTGAGCAGGTGTGTGAGGGGAGTGTATCATTAGTGTGTGAGCCATAGGTGTGAGCAGGAGTGTGTGATCAGTGTAGTCTGTGTGGCCATAGGGTATGCAGGGTGATATGAGGGTCTGTGTGGGGGAGTGTGTGAGCGGGTGTGTCATTAGTCTGTCTGGGAGGGTGTGTGAGGGAGTGTGTGAGTCTGTCTGTGAACCATGTGTGAGCTGTGTTTTAGTGGAGTGTGTGAGCTGGTGTTGAGACTGTGTGTGTGAGCAGGGAACAGCAGCAAGTGTGTGAGCGGTGTTTCTAGCTGTGTGTGTGAGCTGTGTGTGTGAGCGGTGTGTATGTGTATGTGTAGTGTGTGATGTGTGTGTGTGAGCGGTGTGTGTACCTGGTGCAGTGAGCCTGAGGTTCTGCTGGAGGGAGAGGACCAGCTGCCTGCTGAGCAGAGAGGTCGCCATGACTCAGAACAGACAGAATGAGGCAGAGAGAGAAAGACAGTCCTCAACACCTGCCTTCACGCCACCTGAAGACGGAGGGAGAAATGCCATATACAATCAGAGGACACAGAGAGCGAGAGTGTGAGAGAGAGAGAGAGTGAGAGACAGACAGACAGACAGACAGAGAGAGTGAGAGCAGACAGAGAGAGACAGAGACAGAGACAGAGACAGAGACAGAGACAGAGACAGAGACAGAGACAGAGAGTGAGAGAGCAGACAGAGACAGAGTGTGAGACAGAGACAGAGAGAGAGAGAGACAGACAGACAGACAGGAGAGAGAGACAGACAGTGTGTGAGAGGAGTGAGAGAGAGAGAGAGAGAGACAGAGGACAGAGACAGGAGAGAGTGAGAGAGAGACAGAGACAGAGACAGAGTGTGAGACAGAGAGAGACAGAGAGAGACAGAGACAGAGACAGAGAGCGGAGAGAGAGACAGACAGACAGAGAGTGTGTGACAGGAGAGACAGAGAGAGACAGTGAGAGACAGAGAGAGACAGAGCAGAGACAGTGAGAGAGAGAGAGAGCAGAGAGTGAGTGAGAGAGTGTGAGTGAGAGAGAGAGAGAGAGCGAGAGAGAGACAGAGACAGAGACAGAGACAGAGACAGAGACAGAGACAGAGACAGAGACAGAGCAGAGAGAGTGAGAGAGGAGTGAGACAGAGACAGAGTGAGACAGAGACAGAGACAGTGACAGAGCAGAGAGAGAGAGAGAGAGAGAGAGAGAGAGAGAGAGAGAGAGAGAGACAGAGACAGAGACAGAGACAGGACAGAGACAGAGACAGAGAGAGAGACAGAGAGAGAGGACTAAGGTGTAGGTACAGTTCTCAGAACAGTGGTTTTAACTGAGAATCCATCCAACAGCATCACAAGTCTGACAGACAGTGTAGAGGTTAGCAGCACAGAGACAGACAGTGAGCGGTGTGTGTGTGTGTGTGTGTGTGTGTGTGTGTGTGTGTGTGTGTGTGTGTGTGTGTGTGTGTGTGTAGGCGTTATGGGTGGGGTTATGATAACTAAAAGGCATCTGAGGAAAACTGACTGGCTTCATTAATACCATAGTTGCAACATTCTGGAAACATTCCCAAAATCCTATCAGGTTTTGATCAACTGTATAAATCCCCAGGTTATATAAATCCTATCAGGTGGTATTAACTGTATAAATCCCCAGGTGGTATTAACTGTATAAATCCCCAGGTGGTATAAACTGTATAAATCCCCAGGTGGTATTAACTGTATAAATCCCCAGGTGGTATTAACTGTATAAATCCCCAGGTGGTATAAACTGTATAAATCCTATCAGGTGGTATTAACTGTATAAATCCCCAGGTGGTATAAACTGTATAAATCCCCAGGTTATATAAACTGTATAAATCCTATCAGGTTATACAAACTGTATAAATCCTATCAGGTTATACAAACTGCATAAATCCTATCAGGTTATATAAACTGTATAAATCCCCAGGTGGTATAAACTGTATAAATCCCCAGGTGGTATTAACTGTATAAATCCCAGGTGGTATTAACTGTATAAATCCCCAGGTTATATAAACTGTATAAATCCCCAGGTGGTATTAACTGTATAAATCCCCAGGTGGTATTAACTGTATAAATCCCCAGGTTATATAAACTGTATAAAGCCCCAGGTGGTATTAACATAAATCCCCAGGTTATATAAACTGTATAAATCCCCAGGTGGTATTAACTGTATAAATCCCCAGGTGGTATTAACTGTATAAATCCCCAGGTTATATAAACTGTATAAATCCCCAGGTGGTATTAACTGTATAAATCCCCAGGTTGTATTAACTGTATAAATCCCCAGGTGGTATTAACTGTATAAATCCCCAGGTGGTATTAACTGTATAAATCCCCAGGTGGTAAAAATCCCCTGGTATTAACTTCTGTATAAATCCCCAGGTGGTATAAACTGTATAAATCCCCAGGTGGTATAAACTGTATAAATCCCCAGGTTGTATAAATCCCCAGGTGGTATAAACTGTATAAATCCCCAGGTGGTATAAACTGTATAAATCCCAGGTGGTATAAACTGTATAAATCCCCAGGTGGTATAAACTGTATAAATCCCCAGGTGGTATAAACTGTATAAATCCCCAGGTGGTATTAAACTGTATAAATCCCCAGGTTGGTATAAATCCCCAGGTGGTATTAACTGTATAAATCCCCAGGTGGTATTAACTGTATAAATCCCCAGGTGGTATTAACTGTATAAATCCCCAGGTGGTATTAACTGTATAAATCCCCAGGTGGTATTAACTGTATAAATCCCCAGGTGGTATTAACTGTATAAATCCCCAGGTGGTATAAACTGTATAAATCCCCAGGTGGTATAAACTGTATAAATCCCCAGGTTGTATAAATCCCCAGGTGGTATAAACTGTATAAATAAACCCCAGGTGGTATAAACTGTATAAATCCCCAGGTGGTATAAATCCCCAGGTGGTATAAACTGTATAAATCCCCAGGTTGTATAAATCCCCAGGTGGTATTAACTGTATAAATCCCCAGGTGGTATTAACTGTATAAATCCCCAGGTGGTATTAACTGTATAAATCCCCAGGTGGTATTACTGTATAAATCCCCAGGTTGTATAAATCCCCAGGTGGTATTAACTGTATAAATCCCCAGGTGGTATTAACTGTATAAATCCCCAGGTGGTATTAACTGTATAAATCCCCAGGTGGTATTAACTGTATAAATCCCCAGGTTGTATTAACTGTATAAATCCCCAGGTGGTATAAACTGTATAAATCCCCAGGTGGTATAAACTGTATAAATCCCCAGGTGGTATTAACTGTATAAATCCCCAGGTGGTATTAACTGTATAAATCCCCAGGTTGTATTAACTGTATAAATCCCCAGGTTGTATTAACTGTATAAATCCCCAGGTGGTATTAACTGTATAAATCCCCAGGTGGTATTAACTGTATAAATCCCAGTCATATAGTCCCAGTGGTACAATCATATAGTCCCAGTCATACAATCCCAGTCTTATAGTCCTCTAGTCCCACTCGTATATTCATATAGTCCCAGTCGTACAGTCATATAGTCCCAGTGATATAGTCCCAGTCGTACAGTCATATAGTCCCAGTCGTACAGTCATATAGTCCCAGTCAAATAGTCATATAGTCCCAGTCATATAGTCCCAATCATATGGTCTTATAGTCATATAGTCCCAGCCGTATAGTCACATAGTCCCAGTTGTATCATCATAATAGTCCCAGTTGTATAATCATATAGTCCCAGTTGTATAATCATATAGTCCCAGTCATATAGTCCCAGTGGTATAGTCATATAGTCCCAGTGGTATAGTCATATAGTCCCAGTCATATAGTCCCAGTGGTATAGTCATATATTCCCAGTCATGTAGTCCCAGTGGTATAGTCATATAGTCCCAGTGGTATAGTCATATAGTCCCAGTGGTATAGTCATATATTCCCAGTCATGTAGTCCCAGTGGTATAGTCATATAGTCCCAGTGGCATATCATATAGTCCCAGTGGTATAGTCATATATTCCCAGTCATGTAGTCCCAGTGGTATAGTCATATAGTCCCAGTCATATACGTATAGTCATATAGTCCCAGTCGTATAGTCATATAGTCATATGGTCCCAGTGGTATAGTCATATAGTCCCAGTCATATAGTCCCGGTCATATAGTCACATAGTCCAAGTCATATAGTCACAGTGGTATAGTCATATAGTCCCAGTCATATAGTCATATAGTCCCAGTCATATAGTCCCAGTGGTATAGTCATATAGTCCCAGTGGTATAGTCATATAGTCCCAGTCATATAGTCCCAGTGGTATTATAGTCATATATTCCCAGTCATATAGTCCCAGTGGTATAGTCATATAGTCCCAGTCATATAGTCCCAGTGGTATAGTCATATAGTCCCAGTCGTACAGTCATATAGTCCCAATGGTATAGTCATACAGTCCCAGTCATATAGTCCCAGTGGTATAGTCATATAGTCCCAGTCATATAGTCCCAGTGGTATAGTCATATAGTCCCAGTGGTATAGTCATATAGTCCCAGTCATATAGTCATATAGTCCCAGTCGTATAGTCATATAGTCCCAGTCATATAGTCCCAGTGGTATAGTCATATAGTCCCAGTTGTACAATCATATAGTCCTATATAGTCATATAGTCCCAGTCGTATAGTCATATAGTCCCAGTGGTATAGTCATATAGTCCCAGTGGTATAGTCATATAGTCCCAGTCGTATAGTCCCAGTGGTATAGTCATATAGTCCCAGTCGTATAATCATATAGTCCCAGGGGTATAGTCATATAGTCCCAGTCATATAGTCCCAGTGGTATAGTCATATAGTCCCAGTTGTATAATCATATTGTCCCAGTGGTATAGTCATATAGTCCCAGTCATATAGTCCCAGTGGTATAGTCATATATTCCCAGTCATGTAGTCCCAGTGGTATAGTCATATAGTCCCAGTCGTACAGTCATATAGTCCCAGTGGTATAGTCATACAGTCCCAGTCATATAGTCCCAGTGGTATAGTCATATAGTCCCAGTCATATAGTCCCAGTTGTATAATCATATAGTCCCAGGGGTATAGTCATATAGTCCCGGTCGTATAGTCATATAGTCCCAGTGGTATAGTCATATAGTCCCAGTCATATAGTCCCAGTGGTATAGTCATATATTCCCAGTCATATAGTCCCAGTGGTATAGTCATATAGTCCCAGTGGTATAGTCATATAGTCCCAGTCATGTAGTCCCAGTGGTATAGTCATATAGTCCCAGTGGTATAGTCATATAGTCCCAGTGGTATAGTCATACAGTCCCAGTGGTGTAGTCATATAGTCCCAGTCATATAGTCCCAGTTGTATAATCATATAGTCCCAGTCATATAGTCCCAGTCGTATAGTCATATAGTCTGAGTTGTATAGTCATATAGTCCCAGTCATATAGTCCCAGTGGTATAGTCATAAAGTCCCAGTCATATAGTCCCAGTTGTATAATCATATAGTCCCAGGGGTATAGTCATATAGTCCCAGTCGTATAGTCATATAGTCCCAGTTGTATAATCATATTGTCCCAGTGGTATAGTCATATAGTCCATGTCATATAGTCCCAGTGGTATAGTCATATAGTCCCAGTGGTATAGTCATATAGTCCCAGTCATATAGTCCCAGTGGTATAGTCATATATTCCCAGTCATGTAGTCCCAGTGGTATAGTCATATAGTCCCAGTCATATAGTCCCAGTGGTATAGTCATATAGTCCCAGTCGTACAGTCATATAGTCCCAATGGTATAGTCATATAGTCCCAGTGGTATAGTCATACAGTCCCAGTGGTATAGTCATATAGTCCCAGTCATATAGTCCCAATGGTATAGTCATATAGTCCCAGTCGTATAGTCATATAGTCATATGGTCCCAATTGGTATAGTCATATAGTCCCGGTGGTATAGTCATATAGTCGCAGTCATATAGTCCCAGTGGTATAGTCATATAGTCCCATTCATATAGTCCCGGTGGTATAGTCATATAGTCCCAGTAGACCCAGTGGTATAGTCATATAGTCCCAGTCATATAGTCCCAGTCATATAGTCATATAGTCCCAATCATATAGTCATATAGTCCCAGTCATATAGTCCCGGTTGTATAATCATATAGTCCCAGTGGTATAGTCATATAGTCCCAGGGATATAGTCATATAGTCATATAGTCCCAGTTGTATAATCATATAGTCCCAGTCATATAGTCCCAGTTGTATAATCATATAGTCCCAGTTGTATAGTCCCAGTTGTATAATCATATAGTCCCAGTTGTATAATCATATAGTCCTAGTTGTATAGTCATATAGTCTCCAGGTCTTTACTCTCTCCATGTTAACAGAGAAGCCAGTCTCCAGGTCTTTACTCTCTCCATGTTAACAGATATAGTCCCAGGTCTTTACTCTCTCCCGTGTTAACAGAAGCCAGTCTCCAGGTCTTTACTCTCTCCATGTTAACAGAGAAGCCAGTCTCCAGGTCTTTACTCTCTCCATGTTAACAGAGAAGCCAGTCTCCAGGTCTTTACTCTCTCCATGTTGGAAGCCAGTCTCCAGGTCTTTACTCTCTCCATGTTAACAGAGAAGCCAGTCTCCAGGTCTTTACTCTCTCCATGTTAACAGAGAAGCCAGTCTCCAGTCTTTACTCTCTCCATGTTAACAGAGAAGCCAGTCTCCAGGTCTTTACTCTCTCCATGTTAACAGAGAAGCCAGTCTCCAGGTCTTTACTCTCTCCATGTTAACAGAGAAGCCAGTCTCCAGGTCTTTACTCTCTCCATGTTAACAGAGAAGCCAGTCTCCAGGTCTTTACTCTCTCCATGTTAACAGAGAAGCCAGTCTCCAGGTCTTTACTCTCTCCGTGTTAACAGAGAGCCAGCCAGTCTCCATGTTAACAGAGAAGCCAGTCTCCAGGTCTTTACTCTCTCCATGTTAACAGAGAAGCCAGTCTCCAGGTCTTTACTCTCTCCATGTTAACAGAGAAGCCAGTCTCCAGGTCTTTACTCTCTCCATGTTAACAGAGAAGCCAGTCTCCAGGTCTTTACTCTCTCCATGTTAACAGAGAAGCCAGTCTCCAGGTCTTTACTCTCTCCATGTTAACAGAGAAGCCAGTCTCCAGGTCTTTACTCTCTCCATTATAAAACTGAACTGATCATTATTCATCAGGGTCTCCACTTCATTCTGTCACTGATCAGAGGGCTGACACACACACACACACACACACACACACACACACACACACACACACACACACACACACACACACACACACACACACACACACACACACACACACACACACACACACGTTGGCTCGGTTCTCACTCAGTCAGAGAGTCCAGTGTTTAGCGAGAATGGAGAATGAATGACACAGAAAAGCAGAAAGACATTCATGAATGAATCTGGCTTGTACACCGGGGTCCTTTATCTGTACAACATGAGGACGTAGCCTGGGTGTCGTTATAACACGAGGACATAGCCTGGGTGTCGTTATAACACGAGGACATAGCCTGGGTGTCGTTATAACACGAGGACATATCCTGGGTGTCGTTATAACACGAGGACATAGCCTGGGTGTCGTTATAACACGAGGACATATCCTGGGTGTCGTTATAACACGAGGACATAGCCTGGGTGTCGTTATAACACGAGGACATAGCCTGGGTGTCGTTATAACACGAGGACATAGCCTGGGTGTCGTTATAACACGAGGACATAGCCTGGGTGTCGTTATAACACGAGGACGACATAGCCTGGGTGTCGTTATAACACGAGGACATAGCCTGGGTGTCGTTATAACACGAGGACATAGCCTGGGTGTCGTTATAACACGACGACATAGCCTGGGTGTCGTTATAACACGAGGACGTAGCCTGGGTGTCGTTATAACACGACGACATAGCCTGGGTGTCGTTATAACACGACGACATAGCCTGGGTGTCGTTATAACACGACGACATAGCCTGGGTGTCGTTATAACACGAGGACATATCCTGGGTGTCGTTATAACACGAGGACATAGCCTGGGTGTCGTTATAACACGGGACATAGCCTGGGTGTCGTTATAACACGAGGACATAGCCTGGGTGTCGTTATAACACGAGGACGTAACCTGGGTGTCGTTATAACACGGCGACGTAGCCTGGGTGTCGTTATAACACGACGACATAGCCTGGGTGTCGTTATAACACGAGGACATAGCCTGGGTGTCGTTATAACACGAGGACATAGCCTGGGTGTCGTTATAACACGAGGACATAGCCTGGGTGTCGTTATAACACGAGGACATAGCCTGGGTGTCGTTATAACACGAGGACATAGCCTGGGTGTCGTTATAACACGAGGACATAGCCTGGGTGTCGTTATAACACGACGACATAGCCTGGGTGTCGTTATAACACGACGACATAGCCTGGGTGTCGTTATAACACGACGACATAGCCTGGGTGTCGTTATAACACGAGGACATAGCCTGGGTGTCGTTATAACACGAGGACATAGCCTGGGTGTCGTTATAACACGAGGACATAGCCTGGGTGTCGTTATAACACGAGGACATAGCCTGGGTGTCGTGTTATAACACGGCAGGGTAGCCTAGTGGTTAGGGCTTTGGACCAGTAACCGAAAGGCTGCAAGTTCGAATCCCCGAGCTGACAAGGTACAAATCTGTCGTTCTGCCCCTGAACAGGCAGTTAACCCACTGTTCCTAGGCCGTCATTGAAAATAAGAATTTGTTCTTAACTGACTTGCCTAGTAAAATAAAGGTAAAATAAAATAAAAAAATAAATAACACGAGGACATAGCCTGGGTGTCGTTATAACACGAGGACGTAACCTGGGTGTTGCTTCTAGGGGTAGCAGGTAGTCCCCCCTACCTCTCTCCCTCTTCCCCCCTACCTCTCTCCCTCTTCCCTCCCTCTTCCCCCTACCCTCTCCCTCTTCCCCCTACCTCCCTCTTCCCCCTACCTCTCTCCCTCTTCCCCCTACCTCTTCCCTCTTCCCCCTACCTCTCTCCCTCTTCCCCCTACCTCCCCCTACCCCCTCTCTCCCTCTACCCCTACCTCTCTCTCTCCCTCTACCTCTCCCCCTACCCCTACCTCAAATCAAATCAAATCAAATTTTATTTGTCACATACACATGGTTAGCAGATGTTAATGCGAGTGTAGCGAAATGCTTGTGCTTCTAGTTCCGACAATGCAGTAATAACGAACAAGTAATCTAACTAACAATTCCAAAAAAAAAAGTACTGTCTTATACACAGTGTAAGGGGATAAAGAATATGTACATAAGGATATATGAATGAGTGATGGTACAGAGCAGCATAGGCAAGATACAGTAGATGATATTGAGTACAGTATATGCATATGAGATGAGTATGTAAACCAAGTGGCATAGTTAAAGTGGCTAGTGATACATGTATTACATAAGGATGCAGTCGATGATATAGAGTACAGTATCAACATATGCATATGAGATGAATAATGTAGGGTAAGTAACATTATATAAGGTAGCATTGTTTAAAGTGGCTAGTGATATATTTACATCATTTCCCATCAATTCCCATGATTAAAGTGGCTGGAGTAGAGTCAGTGTCATTGACAGTGTGTTGGCAGTAGCCACTCAATGTTAGTGGTGGCTGTTTAACAGTCTGATGGCCTTGAGATAGAAGCTGTTTTTCAGTCTCTCGGTCCCAGCTTTGATGCACCTGTACTGACCTCGCCTTCTGGATGACAGCGGGGTGAACAGGCAGTGGCTCGGGTGGTTGATGTCCTTGATGATCTTTATGGCCTTCCTGTAGCATCGGGTGGTGTAGGTGTCCTGGAGGGCAGGTAGTTTGCCCCCGGTGATGCGTTGTGCAGACCTCACTACCCTCTGGAGAGCCTTACGGTTGAGGGCGGTGCAGTTGCCATACCAGGCGGTGATACAGCCCGCCAGGATGCTCTCGATTGTGCATCTGTAGAAGTTTGTGAGTGCTTTTGGTGACAAGCCGAATTTCTTCAGCCTCCTGAGGTTGAAGAGGCGCTGCTGCGCCTTCCTCACGATGCTGTCTGTGTGAGTGGACCAATTCAGTTTGTCTGTGATGTGTATGCCGAGGAACTTAAAACTTGCTACCCTCTCCACTACTGTTCCATCGATGTGGATGGGGGGTGTTCCCTCTGCTGTTTCCTGAAGTCCACAATCATCTCCTTAGTTTTGTTGACGTTGACTGTGAGGTTATTTTCCTGACACCACACTCCGAGGGCCCTCACCTCCTCCCTGTAGGCCGTCTCGTCGTTGTTGGTAATCAAGCCTACCACTGTTGTGTCGTCCGCAAACTTGATGATTGAGTTGGAGGCCACAGGACAGACAGGGAGCGTCTCTGGTCCTGAAGTCCACAGGACAGACAGGGAGCGTCTCTGGTCCTGAAGTCCACAGGACAGACAGGGAGCGTCTCTGGTCCTGAAGTCCACAGGACAGACAGGGAGCGTCTCTGGTCCTGAAGTCCACAGGACAGACAGGGAGCGTCTCTGGTCCTGAAGTCCACAGGACAGACAGGGAGCGTCTCTGGTCCTGAAGTCCACAGGACAGACAGGGAGCGTCTCTGGTCCTGAAGTCCACAGGACAGACAGGGAGCGTCTCTGGTCCTGAAGTCCACAGGACAGACAGGGAGCGTCTCCGGTCCTGAAGTCCACAGGACAGACAGGGAGCGTCTCTGGTCCTGAAGTCCACAGGACAGACAGGGAGCGTCTCCGGTCCTGAAGTCCACAGGACAGACAGGGAGCGTCTCCGGTCCTGAAGTCTACAGGACAGACAGGGAGCGTCTCTGGTCCTGAAGTCTACAGGACAGACAGGGAGCGTCTCACATGCCATAGAGTCAGACCACCGACCATAACCTGGCCATAGAGTCAGACCACTGACCATAGAGTCAGACCACCGACCATAACCTGGCCATAGAGTCAGACCACTGACCATAACCTGGCCATAGAGTCAGACCACTGACCATAACCTGGCCATAGAGTCAGACCACTGACCATAGAGTCAGACCACCAACCATAACCTGGCCATAGAGTCAGACCACCGACCATAACCTGGCCATAGAGTCAGACCACTGACCATAACCTGGCCATAGAGTCAGACCACCGACCATAACCTGGCCATAGAGTCAGACCACCGACCATAACCTGGCCATAGAGTCAGACCACCGACCATAACCTGGCCATAGAGTCAGACCACCGACCATAACCTGGCCATAGAGTCAGACCAGACCATAACCTGGCCATAGAGTCAGACCACTGACCATAGAGTCAGACCACCAACCATAACCTGGCCATAGAGTCAGACCACCGACCATAACCTGGCCATAGAGTCAGACCACTGACCATAACCTGGCCATCAGACCAGAGTCAGACCACCGACCATAACCTGGCCATAGAGTCAGACCACCGACCATAACCTGGCCATAGAGTCAGACCACCGACCATAACCTGGCCATAGAGTCAGACCATAACCTGGCCATAGAGTCAGACCCGACCATAACCTGGTCATAGAGTCAGACCACCGACCATAACCTGGCCATAGAGTCAGACCACCGACCATAACCTGGCCATAGAGTCAGACCACTGACCATAACCTGGCCATAGAGTCAGACCACTGACCATAACCTGTCCATAGAGTCAGACCACCGACCATAACCTGACCATAGAGTCAGACCACCAACCATAACCTGGCCATAGAGTCAGACCACTGACCATAGAGTCAGACCACCGACCATAACCTGGCCATAGAGTCAGACCACCGACCATAACCTGACCATAGAGTCAGACCACCGACCATAACCTGGCCATAGAGTCAGACCACTGACCATAACCTGGCCATAGAGTCAGACCACTGACCATAACCTGGCCATAGAGTCAGACCACTGACCATAACCTGACCATAGAGTCAGACCACCGACCATAACCTGGCCATAGAGTCAGACCACCGACCATAACCTGGCCATAGAGTCAGACCACCGACCATAACCTGGCCATAGAGTCAGACCACCGACCATAACCTGGCCATAGAGTCAGACCACCGACCATAACCTGGCCATAGAGTCAGACCACCGACCATAACCTGTCCATAGAGTCAGACCACCAACCATAACCTGTCCATAGAGTCAGACCACCGACCATAACCTGGCCATAGAGTCAGACCACCGACCATAACCTGTCCATAGAGTCAGACCACCGACCATAACCTGTCCATAGAGTCAGACCACCGACCATAACCTGTCCATAGAGTCAGACCACCGACCATAACCTGTCCATAGAGTCAGACCACCGACCATAACCTGTCCATAGAGTCAGACCACCGACCATAACCTGTCCATAGAGTCAGACCACCGACCATAACCTGTCCATAGAGTCAGACCACCGACCATAACCTGTCCATAGAGTCAGACCACCGACCATAACCTGTCCATAGAGTCAGACCACTGGCTATAACCTGTCCATAGAGTCAGACCACCGACCATAACCTGTCCATAGAGTCAGACCACCGACCATAACCTGTCCATAGAGTCAGACCACCGACCATAACCTGGCCATAGAGTCAGACCACCAACCATAACCTGACCATAGAGTCAGACCACTGACCATAACCTGGCCATAGAGTCAGACCACCGACCATAAGTCAGACCACTGACCATAGAGTCAGACCACCGACCATAACCTGTCCATAGAGTCAGACCACCGACCATAACCTGTCCATAGAGTCAGACCACCGACCATAACCTGACCATAGAGTCAGACCACCGACCATAACCTGTCCATAGAGTCAGACCACCGACCATAACCTGTCCATAGAGTCAGACCACTGACCATAACCTGTCCATAGAGTCAGACCACCGACCATAACCTGTCCATAGAGTCAGACCACCGACCATAACCTGGCCATAGAGTCAGACCACTGACCATAACCTGTCCATAGAGTCAGACCACCGACCATAACCTGTCCATAGAGTCAGACCACCGACCATAACCTGACCATAACCTGTCATAACCTGGCCATAGAGTCAGACCACCGACCATAACCTGTCCATAGAGTCAGACCACCGACCATAACCTGTCCATAGAGTCAGACCACTGACCATAACCTGTCCATAGAGTCAGACCACCGACCATAACCTGACCATAGAGTCAGACCACTGACCATAACCTGTCCATAGAGTCAGACCACCGACCATAACCTGACCATAGAGTCAGACCACCGACCATAACCTGACCATAGAGTCAGACCACTGACCATAACCTGACCATAGAGTCAGACCACCGACCATAACCTGACCATAGAGTCAGACCACCGACCATAACCTGGCCATAGAGTCAGACCACCGACCATAACCTGGCCATAGAGTCAGACCACTGGCCATAGAGACCAGACCACCGACAATAACCTGGCCATAGAGTCAGACCACCGACCATAACCTGGCCATAGAGTCAGACCACTGGCCATAACCTGGCCATAGAGTCAGACCACTGACCATAACCTGGCCATAGAGTCAGACCACCATAGAAAAACATGGACGGTCAGAGAAGACCGACTGTAAACATTCTGCTCCATATGACTCAGAGGTCTTTATCTCATTACATGTAAAGAAAGAACTGCAGGACTTCTTGAACTGCCTGCTGAGGAGAAAAATGGAGATGCTTTGCTGCCTCAGGACCTGGACGACTTGCCTTAACAGAAGGAACCATGTACACTGCTCTGTATCAGAGAGTTCTACAGGAGAATGTCAGGCCAGCTGTCTTTGGGCTGAAGATGAAGCACAGCTGGTTTATGCAGCAAGACACTGATCCAAAACACAATCAAGTCGACTGCTGTAACTCAGACTGGGCTTGTGCAAGAGTTGGAATGCAAAATGATGCAAATGAGGCCACCCACACCACACACACACACACACACACACACACATTTCTGGGTTGAGGCTTGTCCTTCAAAACACACCAGAGGTGATGAGAAAAGCTGCTGTTAAAACGTTAGTTCTCTCCAATTCGCTCAACTAGCTAAACGACACGCCACAGGACCACACCACTCCACCCGATCCCCTGTGGCGGTGATTAACACAACAACCACCTGTTAGGCACTTTGTGATAACTCCGGATGTAAGAAAGGGCTTTATAAAATTAAATGTGATGGATTGGACAACAACAACAACCTGTAACTATAGGAACGGTCCTTGGAGAGGCCACTGTATCTATAGGAACGGTCCTGGGAGAAGTCACTGTAACTATAGGAACGGTCCTGGGAGAGACCACTGTAACTATAGGAACGGTCCTGGGAGAGACCACTGTAACTATAGGAACGGTCCTGGGAGAGACCACTGTAACTATAGGAACGGTCCTGGGAGAAGTCACTGTAACACAGGAACGGTCCTGGGAGAGGTCACTGTAACTATAGGAACGGTCCTGGGAGAGGCCACTGACACAGTAACTCTAGTGTTGTGTAATCACTGCTACAGTGGGGTGGGGGTTATTATTATGGAACACTGCAGATAGTAATACTGAACAGAGAGGTTTGACAACACAGAGCGTGTGAGTGAGAGAGTGAGTGAGTGAGTGAGTGAGTGAGTGAGTGAGTGAGTGAGTGAGTGAGTGAGAGATCTTCATAACCTGTGATACTGAACAGAGAGGTTTGACAACACAAAGTGTGTGAGTGAGAGAGTGAGTGAGTGAGTGAGAGATCTTCATAACCTGTGATACTGAGGTTTGACAACACAGAGTGTGAGAGAGAGAGAGAGATCTTCATAACCTGTGATACTGAACAGAGAGGTTAGTGAGTGAGAGATCTTCATAACCTGTGATACTGAGGTTTGACAACACAGAGTGTGAGAGAGAGAGAGATCTTCATAACCTGTGATACTGAACAGAGAGGTTTGACAACACAGAGAGAGAGAGAGAGAGAGAGAGTAAGATATTTCATTGAAACTGAAGCCTGTTTACCCCCCCATAAAGACAGAGCTCTCAGAGTGGTTAGTGTATACCCCCCCATAAAGACAGAGCTCTCAGAGTGGTTACGGTATACCCCCCATAAAGACAGAGCTCTCAGAGTGGTGTCTCCGGTGTTGTGATCATTGTGTAACATCGACGTTACATGACTCTCTGTAAAAGGTGCTAGATCAACAGCACTGCAGGTCCAACTCAGTTCCTCCAGCCCAACCCTGGGAAGTCTACTCTATTCTAGCCTACCCATACTGTCTGTCCCCATCTGTCTCTGTAAAAGGTGCTAGATCAACAGCACTGCAGGTCCAACTCAGTTCCTCCAGCCCAACCCTGGGAAGTCTACTCTATTCTAGCCTACCCACACTGTCTGTCCCCATCTGTCTCTGTAAGGACTTGGAGAGCGCTGGTTCATTTGTAAGAGATATGGTGTGCATTTCAAATGGCACCCTATTTCCCTATATAATGCACTACTTTTGACCAGGGCCTAGGAGGCTAAAGTAGTGCAATAAAATAGGGAATAGGCAAGGTGCCATTTGGGAACACATCCATGCTGTCAGAATTTGAAGATGGTTTTGTACTGAAGCCTCCACGGAGCCAGTGATCCCACAACAACATCCCCACCCACATGGTCTAGGCTGTGACCTATAGTAACCTGGCAGGTTCAAAAACATCAGAGTCCCGAATGACACCTGTTCCCTGTCTAAAGCACAACTTGTCCTATTGACATCCTTACGATGCATTGTAACCACATCATGATGCATTACACAGAGATGACATACAAGTAGTTCTTGTTATTAATTATACGGGACTATACCTGCAAGCTCCGGACTAAGAGATAATAGGTATCCGTAAAGTAAAAGTGTTACCAGCTTTTGTTATGCAAATCAATCCTAGCTACTTTTAGAACCAGAATAAACTGCCTGCCACTGGGCGCTATCAGAAGAGCACTGCGCTGTTGCACAACAACTGTGGCCTAGTGCATCACGAACCGGTTCCGACTGGATCAGTCTGGATCCCTTCCGCAGAGAACAGGCAAGAAGAATTGAGTCTGTCTGTCTGCAGCAGACTACTAGAAGGCAGAATAAGCGACACAATGCGAAATGACCATCTAATATTTAGGCTGCAAAGGACCGCAGCGCTACAGTGTAGTGACGTTATATAGACTAGTGGCCTATCTGGCGGCGCCGTTGACCTGTTCACTAGCTAGAATACCTACTACCTACTCTACTGTATTGTATTGCTAACTAGAATATAAGCGAACGCGCGCACGTCAAGACAGAAAGGGTCCAGAGTCATTGCTAACTAAGTGCAGATGTTTTCTTGCAAAGACGATTGAAAAGCGTCTTTATGAGCCATATAACAGCTAGCGCGGTGGGTTCGATATGTCACATGTCTGTGCGTCCTAGTGTGTGCAGAGTTATTTGGTGGTTTGTGTGTGTGTGTGTGTGTGTGTGTGTGAGAGAGAGAAAGAGAAAGAGAGAGCGAGAGACACAGACAGATGACAGCATAGGGGAACTCACCGAGGCTTCACCCGGTACCACTGGGAGCTTGGTGTCCGCTTGGGTCGTGCGGTAGGACTGGCTGGCTGAAACACTTTGTGTAAAAACGGTGGAGACGCGTACTGGAAGGATGAACAGAAAGACTGCCTTTAAATTATCAATCAGAATCAGTCCGTTTTGCTGGGAGGAGGCGGGTCCACGGGCAGGCTGCGGCTCAGCCAATAGCAGAAGCCGAAGTAGTCAAAGGGAACTAATACTGGCCAATGAGCGACGTGGCTTCACAGTTCAGCGGAACTCCAGACGATTCACCGAAGCGAATCACGACATCTACGTTCACGAAGTATCAGTTTCACAGAACAGTGTCAATGTAGCGGACTGGCTAAACACGATCCACTCAATGATACAACTAGGAAACGTTATATTGGACTCATAGATTATCTCAGAGTCTCAGAGAGCATGCCGTATAACAACCTAGTTTAAATGACTGATAGGCATGGATAAAATGTAGACCTATGTGACCGACATACCTTTGCTCCTAGTCAATCATTCATGACGCGTATCAACATTTGCCGAATAAGTGACTGGCTACAGTAGCCTATTGACAGCTTTTCAGATGACACCCTAGGCTTCACTCTCCCGATATCTACTGCAGCCCTCATCCCCACCCGTTCTGACAGTCACATTCTGTTAAAGGTCCCCAAAGCACACACATCCCTGGTCGCTCCTCTTTTCAGTTCGCTGCAGCTAGAGACTGGAACGAGCTGCAACAAACACTCAAACTGGACAGTTTTATCTCAATCTCTTCATTCAAAGACTCAGTCATGGACACTCTTACTGACAGTTGTGGCTGCTTGGCGTGATGTATTGTTGTCTCTACATTCTTGCCCTTTGTTCTGTTGGCTGTGCTCAATAATGTGTGTACCTTGTTTTGTGCTGCTGCCATGTTGTTGTCATGTGTTGCTGCCATGTTATGTTGTCGTATTAGGTCTCTATGCAGTGTTGTGTTATCTCTCTTCTCATATATTTAATTTAATTTATTTTTAATCCCAGCTCCCATCCCCGCAGAAGGCCTTTTGGTAGACCGTCATTATAATTAAGAATTTGTTCTTAACTGACTTGCCTAGTTAAATAAAGGTTAAATAAGTACAAATAAAATTCTGACTACATGGAACTCTATTCCACAGTACTACATAGAGCCAGGGGTACATGGAACTCTATTCCACAGTACCACATAGAGCCATGACTACATGGAACTCTATTCCACAGTACCACATAGAGCCATGACTACATGGAACTCTATTCCACAGTACTACATAGAGCCATGACTACATGGAACTCTATTCCACAGTACTACATAGAGCCATGACTACATGGAACTCTATTCCACAGTACTATATAGAGCCATGACTACATGGAACTCTATTCCACAGTACTACATAGAGCCATGACTACATGGAACTCTATTCCACAGTACCACATAGAGCCATGACTACATGGAACTCTATTCCACAGTACTACATAGAGCCATGACTACATGGAACTCTATTCCACAGTACCACATAGAGCCATGACTACATGGAACTCTATTCCACAGTACCACATAGAGCCATGACTACATGGAACTCTATTCCACAGTACCACATAGAGCCATGACTACATGGAACTCTATTCCACAGTACTACATAGAGCCATGACTACATGGAACTCTATTCCACAGTACTACATAGAGCCATGACTACATGGAACTCTATTCCACAGTACCACATAGAGCCATGACTACATGGAACTCTATTCCACAGTACTACATAGAGCCATGACTACATGGAACTCTATTCCACAGTACTACATAGAGCCATGACTACATGGAACTCTATTCCACAGTACCACATAGAGCCATGACTACATGGAACTCTATTCCACAGTACTACATAGAGCCATGACTACATGGAACTCTATTCCACAGTACTGCATAGAGCCATGACTACATGGAACTCTATTCCACAGTACCACATAGAGCCATGACTACATGGAACTCTATTCCACAGAACTACATAGAGCCATGACTACATGGAACTCTATTCCACAGTACTACATAGAGCCATGACTACATGGAACTCTATTCCACAGTACTACATAGAGCCATGACTACATGGAACTCTATTCCACAAGACTATATAGAGCCATGACTACATGGAACTCTATTCCACAGTACTACATAGAGCCATGACTACATGGAACTCTATTCCACAGTACTACATAGAGCCATGACTACATGGAACTCTATTCCACAGTACTACATAGAGCCATGACTACATGGAACTCTATTCCACATCAAGTAACTGATGCAGCAGTAAAAACAGATTTAAAAAGCAGGTCAAATCAAAGTTTATTCGTCACGTGGTGTAGTAGACCTTACAGTGAAATGCTTACTTACAACAGGCTAAACCCCAGGAAGAGTAGCTGCTGCCTTGGCAGGAACTAATGGGGATCCATAATAAACCCCAGGAAGAGTAGCTGCTACCATAGCAGTAACTAATGGGGATCCATAATAAACCCCAGGAAGAGTAGCTGCTGCTTTGACAGGAACTAATGGGGATCCATAATAAACCCCAGGAAGAGTAGCTGCTGCCCTGGCAGGAACTAAAGATGATCTATAATAAACCCCAGGAAGAGTAGCTGCTACCTTGGCAGGAACTAATGGGGATCCATAATAAACCCCAGGAAGAGTAGCTGCTGCTTTGACAGGAACTAATGGGGATCTATAATAAACCCCAGGAAGAGTAGCTGCTGCCTTGGCAGGAACTACTGGGGATCCATAATAAACCCCAGGAAGAGTAGCTGCTGCCTTGGCAGGAACTAATGGGGATCCATAATAAACCCCAGGAAGAGTAGCTGCTGCCCTGGCAGGAACTAAAGAGGATCTATAATAAACCCCAGGAAGAGTAGATGCTACCTTGGCAGGAACTAATGGGGATCCATAATAGACCCCAGGAAGAGTAGCTGCTGCTTTGACAGGAACTAATGGGGATCTATAATAAACCCCAGGAAGAGTAGCTGCTGCCTTGGCAGGAACTACTGGGGATCCATAATAAACCCCAGGAAGAGTAGCTGCTGCCTTGGCAGGAACTAATGGGGATCCATAATAAACCCCAGGAAGAGTAGCTGTTGCCTTGGCAGGAACTACTGGGGATCCATAATAAACCCCAGGAAGAGTAGCTGCTGCCTTTGCAGGTACTAATGGGGGTCCATAATAAACCCCAGGAAGAGTAGCTGCTGCCTTGGCATGAACTAATGGGGATCCATAATAAACCCCAGGAAGAGTAGCTGCTGCCTTGGCAGGAACTAATGGGGATCCATAATAAACCCCAGGAAGAGTAGCTGCTGCCTTGGCAGGAACTAATGGGGATCCATAATAAACCCCAGGAAGAGTAGCTGCTGCCAAGGCAGGAACTAATGGGGATCCATAATAAACCCCAGGAAGAGTAGCTGCTGCCTTGGCAGGAACTAATGGGGATCCATAAACAAACCCCAGGAAGAGTAGCTGCTGCCTTGACAGGAACTAATGGGGATCCATAATAAACCCCAGGAAGAGTAGCTGCTGCCTTGGCAGGAACTAATGGGGATCCATAATAAACCCCAGGAAGAGTAGCTGCTGCCTTGGCAGGAACAAATGGGGATCCATAATAAACCCCAGGAAGAGTAGCTGCTGCCTTGGCAGGAACTAATAGGGATCCAAAATAAACCCCAGGAAGAGTAGCTGCTTCCTTGGCAGGAAATAATGGGGATCCATAATAAAGCCCAGGAAGAGTAGCTGCTGCTTTGGCAGGAACTAATGGGGATCCATAATAAACCCCAGGAAGAGTAGCTGCTGCTTTGGCAGGAACTAATGGGGATCCATAATAAACCCCAGGAAGAGTAGCTGCTGCTTTGGCAGGAACTAATGGGGATCCATAATAAACCCCAGGAAGAGTAGCTGCTGCCTTGGCAGGAAATAATGGGGATCCATAATAAAGCCCAGGAAGAGTAGCTGCTGCTTTGACAGGAAATAATGGGGATCCATAATAAAGCCCAGGAAGAGTAGCTGCTGCTTTGACAGGAACTAATGGGGATCCATAATAAACCCCAGGAAGAGTAGCTGCTGCTTTGGCAGGAACTAATGGGGATCCATAATAAACCCCAGGAAGAGTAGCTGCTGCTTTGGCAGGAACTATTGGGGATCCATAATAAACCCCAGGAAGAGTAGCTGCTGCCTTGGCAGGAAATAATGGGGATCCATAATAAAGCCCAGGAAGAGTAGCTGCTGCTTTGACAGGAAATAATGGGGATCCATAATAAACCCCAGGAAGAGTAGCTGCTGCCTTGGCAGGAACTAATGGGGATCCATAATAAACCCCAGGAAGAGTAGCTGCTGCCTTGACAGGAACTAATGGGGATCCATAATAAACCCCAGGAAGAGTAGCTGCTGCCTTGGCAGGAACTAATGGGGATCCATAATAAACCCCAGGAAGAGTAGCTGTTGCCTTGGCAGGAACTACTGGGGATCCATAATAAACCCCAGGAAGAGTAGCTGCTGCCTTTGCAGGTACTAATGGGGGTCCATAATAAACCCCAGGAAGAGTAGCTGCTGCCTTGGCATGAACTAATGGGGATCCATAATAAACCCCAGGAAGAGTAGCTGCTGCCTTGGCAGGAACTAATGGGGATCCATAATAAACCCCAGGAAGAGTAGCTGCTGCCTTGGCAGGAACTAATGGGGATCCATAATAAACCCCAGGAAGAGTAGCTGCTGCCAAGGCAGGAACTAATGGGGATCCATAATAAACCCCAGGAAGAGTAGCTGCTGCCTTGGCAGGAACTAATGGGGATCCATAAACAAACCCCAGGAAGAGTAGCTGCTGCCTTGACAGGAACTAATGGGGATCCATAATAAACCCCAGGAAGAGTAGCTGCTGCCTTGGCAGGAACTAATGGGGATCCATAATAAACCCCAGGAAGAGTAGCTGCTGCCTTGGCAGGAACTAATGGGGATCCATAATAAACCCCAGGAAGAGTAGCTGCTGCCTTGGCAGGAACTAATAGGGATCCAAAATAAACCCCAGGAAGAGTAGCTGCTTCCTTGGCAGGAAATAATGGGGATCCATAATAAAGCCCAGGAAGAGTAGCTGCTGCTTTGGCAGGAACTAATGGGGATCCATAATAAACCCCAGGAAGAGTAGCTGCTGCTTTGGCAGGAACTAATGGGGATCCATAATAAACCCCAGGAAGAGTAGCTGCTGCTTTGGCAGGAACTAATGGGGATCCATAATAAACCCCAGGAAGAGTAGCTGCTGCTTTGGCAGGAACTAATGGGGATCCATAATAAACCCCAGGAAGAGTAGCTGCTGCTTTGGCAGGAACTAATGGGGATCCATAATAAACCCCAGGAAGAGTAGCTGCTGCCTTGGCAGGAAATAATGGGGATCCATAATAAAGCCCAGGAAGAGTAGCTGCTGCTTTGACAGGAAATAATGGGGATCCATAATAAAGCCCAGGAAGAGTAGCTGCTGCTTTGACAGGAACTAATGGGGATCCATAATAAACCCCAGGAAGAGTAGCTGCTGCTTTGGCAGGAACTAATGGGGATCCATAATAAACCCCAGGAAGAGTAGCTGCTGCTTTGGCAGGAACTATTGGGGATCCATAATAAACCCCAGGAAGAGTAGCTGCTGCCTTGGCAGGAAATAATGGGGATCCATAATAAAGCCCAGGAAGAGTAGCTGCTGCTTTGACAGGAAATAATGGGGATCCATAATAAACCCCAGGAAGAGTAGCTGCTGCCTTGGCAGGAACTAATGGGGATCCATAATAAACCCCAGGAAGAGTAGCTGCTGCCTTGACAGGAACTAATGGGGATCCATAATAAACCCCAGGAAGAGTAGCTGCTGCCTTGGCAGGAACTAATGGGGATCCATAATAAACCCCAGGAAGAGTAGCTGCTGCCTTGGCAGGAACTAATAGGGATCCAAAATAAACCCCAGGAAGAGTAGCTGCTTCCTTGGCAGGAAATAATGGGGACCCATAATAAAGCCCAGGAAGAGTAGCTGCTGCTTTGGCAGGAACTAATGGGGATCCATAATAAACCCCAGGAAGAGTAGCTGCTGCTTTGGCAGGAACTAATGGGGATCCATAATAAACCCCAGGAAGAGTAGCTGCTGCTTTGGCAGGAACTAATGGGGATCCATAATAAACCCCAGGAAGAGTAGCTGCTGCCTTGGCAGGAAATAATGGGGATCCATAATAAAGCCCAGGAAGAGTAGCTGCTGCTTTGACAGGAAATAATGGGGATCCATAATAAAGCCCAGGAAGAGTAGCTGCTGCTTTGGCAGGAACTAATAGGGATCCAAAATAAATACAAATACACCAGAGGAATAGACAGCCTGCCCACATCAACTATAACTATATAAGGTTAAGAGAGGAACACAGAGCTCCCTCTGCTGGTCCCTCTGGGGTATGGCACTTTCATTTCTGTACAGAACACAAAGCTCCCCCTGCGGGTCACTCTGGGGCATTGCATTGGTTCATTTCTGGACAGAACACAGAGCTCCCCCTGCAGGTCACTCTGGGGCATTGCATTGGTTCATTTCTGGACAGAACACAGAGCTCCCCCTGCAGGTCACTCTGGGGCATTGCATTGGTTCATTTCTGGACAGAACACAGAGCTCCCCCTGCAGGTCACTCTGGGGCATGGCATTGGTTCATTTCTGTACAGAAAACACATAGCTCCCCCTGCAGGTCACTCTGGGGCATTGCATTGGTTCATTTCTGGACAGAACACAGAG